>NW_027069674.1:843598-957080 GCF_002906115.3 Quercus suber | reverse complement strand
GTTCTGGCAGATGCTATGGCTGGCGGCTTTTTCGATAAATATGTGAAAAGGTAATGGCTAATGAGTAATTACCATGGCATGGACAATTATTCTCACTCACTGGTTGCCATATCATATTATCATCACTTATTTTACATTTTAAGTGTGGACATTAATAATAAAAAATTTAAAAAAAAATTGTGTACATTGTGGTTGAAATCAGTAAAACGAGTGTGAAACAATATTTTCATATTCTAAATTTATAATCGATATAAGTCCAAATTTTGTTGAGTTACGGCAATAAATATTAAAAATACGCGTCTGGTCTAGACGCTAGAGCTTTTTCTCAACATGGATATATGGGCCTTGTGATGTGCAATGATCACAGAAATGTCATGTTTCTTGGAGTCCAGGGCCACAGCCTGATTTCTTTTTAGCTTTATGCCTTGAATTTATGTATCTTACCATATATTCTTCTTGTTATATGATTCAATAACCAGGAAAAAACTTGATCCATTGGAAGTTTATATACCGGCTGTCATATTGACGCAGTTACAGATCAAGGACTTAGGTAAGCTCTTAGATCATTTCATTTTATAATGTAACTTTTGTTTGATTTACTATGCTTTATTAGGCATCACTCTTGTATGTTTGGTCACATTTAGAGTCTGTTTAGGATTCGTTTATTTTGCTAAAATTGAAAATATTTTGGTCACATTTAGAGTCTGTTTAAGATTCATTTATTTTGCTAAAATTGAAAATATTTTAGTGAAAGTACTGTAAATAAAAGTAAATGTTAGTTGAAATAGTACAATGCGACCTATTAATAGTATGAAAAAGTGTCGTAAAACCCATAAATAGTAATAAAAATAAGTTTACAAAATTAAGTTATGCCAAAGGGACACTTAGATTATAATATTATTAGAATATAGATTATAATCTAAGTACTCCTTAATGTGTGTGTATGTGTGCACCCTGCGCTTGTATGTTGTCTTTTCCACTTCTTCCCATTTTGTTAGATCATGTTGCTGCTCTTTTTCTTTTTGTTCTCCTTCTGTACATAAACTTTAAAGTGTGCTATGCTCCTAGTGTTTGGCTTGTATAAGCATTGTAAAAAGTATAAACAAGGTGTAAGAGTACTTATATTTATCTTTCTAGTAGTACAGAGAAATCTTTAGAAGCTGATCAACCCCAATATGGTAGCTGCCGATCTTTACTACGTTCTGGCCCTGCAGGATCCCTTCGTGTAAATATTAGAGCGGTAAGTTGAGGCTTCCTTGAAATTTTTAGTATTCTGTATGCTTTCCTCTGTCCAGTTCTAGTCTGCTTCTAATTCTTAGCATAAAACAATTTCTCAAGCTTTTTGTTTGACACAATTAATTAGTTGAATAATATTCTTTGGGCTTAATCAGAATGCTTGAACCCTTTATGTCTTAATGGTGGTTTTATACAATACATGTCTCACTTTCACTAGGATATGAAAATATTATGCACAACTAGTTTCCTTTAAATTTCTCGAGAAAAAATATCATCAAAAATTAAGTCAAATGGTCGTAGTCCATAATTTTCAGTGATTGATTCTTTTTTTCTTTTCTTTTTTTAATAAAAAAAAACTATAGTGATATTTACTTATTTATTTTGTTTTTTTTTTTATTTTATTCCATTAATTTAGTTTTTAATGAAGTTGATGAAATTTTAAGGCTATTTTTGTAACTTTATTTTTAGATAAGCTTGTCAAAAACCATAAAAAGTTCTTATAAATATGCATTGATCTAGAATGGTTTATTAGATTGAAATAAAACAATATCTGTAAGAACTTCTCTCAAGTTATGGTGGATTCTAGATTTTGTTCTCCTTAAATTTTCAAGCTATTTATTAAGCTAGAACAAGATCTAGCCTACTGTTCTTTTTTTCTACATTAGGTAGTATTATAGCGTTTTAACGATTTAATATGGTGAGCAATGAGGTTGAGTGTAACTACTTTTTTTTTAAGTTACGCGCATATCCAATGGGTTTTGAACACACAACCTTACTCTCCACCCTACACTTACAAGGAGAGGAGGGGATAGGTGCTTTGAGTGGTGTTAAGGGCTCAACAGCAAAGTACGAAACAGCATTTCTAGGAAATTTGTGAGATGCTTACTGCTTTTGGGCTTAATACCAATATAAATCATGAAGATGATATGAATAATGGTGTAGGAGACAAAACTCACGACCTATCTGGTGGTTGTCATGGCCATGTCAATCCCCTCATAGGTAACTAGACAATTTAGAAGACAGGGATGGAGGATATGCAGGGTACCAAAGGAAAGGATGATGTAACAAAGAGATTGAGGATTAACGTCTGAGGGACAGTATTTCTTGTTCTAGTAAAAACCTCAATATTGAATCCTTTCTTGATTGGATTTACAATGTTGATGGTTTTTTGGGATGATGGATATGTTGGGTCAGAAACTAGTCGAACTTATCATGTACGTACTAAAAGGCATAGTTTCTACTTGGTGGGATCAAGTATAGAATAATGAATCATTGGCTGCGAGGAAAAGGGCTGATGAGAACATGGGGAAAATTGAAGCAATTACTAAAGGATAGATTTTTGCAACTTGATTATGGTTTAAGACAGATAATGTATCCCATAATTTATAAAAAAAAAAAAAAAAAAAAACTCAATCGACTTTGCTTGCTTGCCAAGAAAAGTAGATTTAGGAAAACTAAAAGCCAAAAAAAAAGAAGAAGAAAAAGCTAGAAAAGAATATGTTAGAATTATGATTAATGATTAAAAATTCATTATTTTCTATCGACAAACGATAATTTAACAAAATAGGATAATTAAATAGTGTTAGTTGGAGAGGAAAGAGATCTCGTACAGCTGGGGATAAAGAGGAAGTGTGAGACTGAGAGGACGAGGGACACGTTGACCAATCGCCTGCTTTCCCGCCATTTTGGTGGTGGTGGTGGCGCTGAGTACAATGCGCACCTCGTTCTCGTTAGAGTCAAATTCGACTTATTAGCTTTTTTTGCGGTTGAGAGAGAATGAGAGAAGCTTAAGGAATCGAAGAAAGGCTTGATGCTAACGTGCGCAGGGGTGGCCATGCCCGCACAACATTCGAGTCCTCCGATCCCTTTCTTACTCTCTCCCGGCGGTGGTGTCTAAACTCTAAAGACTCTAAACAGATTTGAGATAATAATACTATTAAACAAACATGGGTCTTATCCGTTTGTTCCTCTCCTTTTTATGACTTTCACAAAAAATGTCTGTTTCAAAATGACATGTTTGCCCTCAGATCTCTCTCTCCTTTTTAATTTTTAATTTTTTTTAATAAATCCAGCTCTAGGATCCATGCACCGACAACTGACAGAGGTATTAATTTTACTCAATTTTTTTTTTTAAATATTCAAAATTTGGCATATCCTCATGCACGGACAAAATAGGAAGTTTTGAGAAAAAGATTGAAATGTGAGGTTAATAGTATATTGTCTCTCAATAATTAATAGAAATGTCGCAAGTCACTTATTATAATATTTACATCCAAGTAAATTTCAACATTAAATAAAAATAAAAATATTGAATTATTTGTTTATTTTTAAATATGATAATTGAGGTGTAGTATTCTAAAAATAAATTATACAAAAAAACACTTCAATGTCCCTTTAAATTACTTTAATTAAATATAAAAAGTTGTATTTTGATAAAATTAATGATTCTTCTTTTTTTAATAAATTAATTCTTCTTTTAAAAAAAAGAAAAGAAAGAAAGAAAAAAAAAGGCTATACTCTTCTTCACGGTGGAAGGGTATTTTCTGCAATTAGGAGCAGTTTTTTCTTGATTTGCGACTCGGGTTGGATAGAAACCCGGTTGGTGGCATTTCAAGGATTAAAAAAATAATCCAAATCATAGGCTTTTCTAGACTCGTAGTTACGCAAAGCCAGCCAAGCGATTGAAGCAGACATATGACTTATTACTCACTCACCTCTGCTTCATTTCTCTCTCTCTCTCTCTCTCTCTCTCTCACAGAGTTTCTAGTTTCTAAAGCAAGAGCAAAAATGACAAAGACTCCATGGCTTCTCTTACTTTCACTTCTCTTCTTCTTAGCTTCTGCTGCAGCTACTCAAAGTAAGTCTCCTCCAAATCTCCATTGCCTTAAAAAAAAAACATGCATTTCTATGTTTGTATGTATGATCATAGTGTGATTTTGAAGAATGTATGCATGTTAAAGATTTGAAACCCAACTGAATTATAGTGGGCATTTATGAGATGCTTGATCTGATTCAGAACTTATGTATTGTTTGTCTGAATGCGCGTCTCTTTGATATTTCCATTAATGTAGCTAACCCATGTCTGAATAAAAACCTGAAGTGTTTACTTGAAACATGTGTCTTTTTGTTGAGAATTTAAGAGTGAAACAGTTTTGTTGATTAGATCTCTGGCTTAGGGTCAGAGTCATTAGTTAGTTGATGTCTCTGGTGGGACTTTTTTAGTTAAAGCTCTTACACTACCTAAGAACACCCTCTTTCAATGATTTATTTGGTTCCTGAGAAATTGAAGAGAAGGAAAGGAAAACAAATTACAGATCTTGATTTTTTTTTTCCTTGTTCCATTTGAACCCCCAGTACAAGGCAGAGCCTTGAAATCGTCAGATGGGTTGTCAATGTAGGATTTTCTGCCTTTGTTTTTCTTTGTTCTTATATATTAAGAAGTCAAGCCGGCCATTTCCTTCTTGTTATCTATAGGTTTAGTAGAACTCAAAATAACACAGCAATTAAACATTGAAACTCACATACATATTCTGAAGAGCCAAAATCGTGTGGGGATGTTAGTCAATACTACTTATTTGTCACCACTTCACCTCCTCCACAACATCATGTATAACAAGAATAAATATGAACCCAAAAACCCTAAGGCTATTATCTAATGATTGATTCTCATACATTATTAAAACTAACAATAAGACAATGGGTATAAATAAAACACCTCAACATTCATTTAATATAACTTGGTTTAAGTTCCTACAGGTTTAGAGTGCATTCTCAAAGCCTTATTAGTACAGTTGAACATCTTCTGGTTAGACCTCAGTGTGGGTTATTGGATGTCTCTTAATGTATTGACATCACCACAGTTTGGTTTCCTGTTATCGTCTCTCTCTCTCTCTCTCTCTCTCACACACACACACATAAAATCTTTATCTAAAAGGGGAAAAAAATCACCTCCACGGCTCCACCTATCAAAGCTGCCTTTGGGAATTGGGAGTCTCCTTAGAACATTTCTTGTACAAACCCATCGGTAAAGACAGCTGCAATATAATTTTGGAGAACAAATGTGGGAGAAAAAAGGTGGATTGTGAGTACATAGAACTAATAATATATGTTGTGCAATAACACTCACGGATTTGTACAAATACAATAAAGGCAAATAAAGAATAACAAACACGCGCGCGCGCGCACACACACATACACACACAAAGCAAGAATTTGTGCAAGGCTTAAGCTCTCAACTGCTTACTTTGGAAAACTCTACACATTGGTATCTTTTTCTAAGTTCTTCCCTTCTCTGCTGCGTATAGGAGGACCATTGGGCCAAAATCATCAAATCCTTTTAATACTATCTATATATATAAGGCTACAACTTCAATTCCTTGGTAAACAAGAAATACAAACAATACTTCTTTTACAAGGAGTAGACTTTCTTTTCACACCTAGAAAAACAAATAGATCCAAGTCCAAAATAGAAATTTGAGGCAATTTCCAACAATATCCACTCATACTTCACCAACTCATCCATGATAATTATTTATTGAGAGCATAGCTTAAATACGACCAAAACAAAGTTGAGATAAGAACAAGGCTAGGAAATCAGGGGGAAGAAAGAAAGATAAAGCAATCATAGGAAATAAAGCTGGATTGGTTAGTCTCTTGGAAGGCTAGCAAAATCCTTTTAGCTTAAAGTTCTCATAGTTATTTTAACCTTCTTGGGACATATATTTCATTGCTCTTTCCTTATGAATAAATCTGTAATATATAGCTGGCTAAAAGAAACACTTTTATTCTAGGGGCTTTACTATCGTTCTAAAACTCAATCTTAAATTCTTAATCCTCTTTCCACACATACACAGATATATAGAGCAAACCTGAAATAAGACCCTTCAGATAAATTTACTTGTCTCACTAAATACAAACTGATGAAGTTAACTTTGTTAATTGCATGTTCTATCAGAAAGGAAATAGGTGATAGCTCTTTCGGTTATGGGTCTTACTGGATACATGTCACAAATGGTGGGTAATTTCATGATTAAGTCCTATGGGGTGGTCTCATGCTGTAGTACGGATAATCTGGTATTTTAACCTCAAGAACGTGGGGATCTTCAATTGCTGGCTTGTCATAAGCATCCTCCCTCCCTGAACGTGTACCTTTCTTAAACCCTTTTTTTTTTTTTTTTTCACTATGGAAAGCTCAGTGAATTTTTTAACTTGAGATTCTTAGATGGCAGTACTAAAAGTAAATATCATGACATCTCGTCCTCTCTCCACCCCTCCCCCACTTCTCCCTTTCTATTCTTCTACTCTCATTAATTGCTTCTAATTTTTTATTTTTCAATTATGGTTTTTATTATATGTTGACATAACTTATATATTTTGCTTCCTTGGGACTCAATTTGACTTTCCTATCTGCTATATGCTCTCAAATAGTTCAAGTCACTGCTGCAAACATATATTTCTTTCTTGTTCATGTAATTACTTATCAAAAAATATATATTTCTTTCTTATTCATGATTTACTTATTAAAAAACATATATTTCTAACAAATTTTTATTTTTTCCATGTATGATATTATGAATGAAAATTGCAGTAAAAGTGACCAATAATCCTGCTGATCAGTTAGTGGCTGCACTTGACAACAATAGAACTGCACAGAAGTTGAAATCCCTCTATGACAACCCCGGCCTGGCCTGCATTGCTTTGCAGTACATAAAAGCCTACCAAGGTGATTGCGGTGCAGTAGGAGGGCCTAATGGGAAGAAGCCTGCTGAGTCCGAATTTGCTCAAACTTTTGCCCCTGCCTGTGGTGTTCTGGTCTCAACCCTCTCTCCTGTTACCGGTCGTTTACTTGGCTGCCAATCTCGTTATGTTGATCCTTCTAAAGCATTTTCAGAGATCCTAATGAAGAACAACAAAAGCTTAGAAATAATTTCCAATAAGACTCACACTGAAGTCGGAGCTGGAGTGACTGGCACCGATGGTGGGGCTCCCTATTTCTGGTGTCTCTTGTTCAGTAATGGCAACACCAGCAGCAGCTTTGCTGTAGAGGGAGGTGTGGCTAAGGTAACAAGACCTGGGTGCTTTAGTGGTGCTAATGATGATTGCAGTGGTGCTCATGATTGGTCTCAAACCCGTCGTATATGGCCATTTGTTGCCACAGCTTTGCTATTAGTGGGGCATGCCTTTGGATTCTGATCAATTTTTTTTATCAGAAATTATTTATCACTTGATTTGGGGGCCTCTTGTGTAATGTTGTACTGATATTTGATAGGCCTGGCCTCTCTTATTCAATTTATGTTTCGTATTTTTATTCCACGGTCATTGTAATCCATCCTATTGATTTTCTTCAGTTATATCTCCTTTTGTAAACTTTTATATTACCTTAGCTGCTGAGGGCAATTTTTTCTTAATGAAATTAGAAGTATGGTTCTGTTAATGTGTACAAAGGAAAGCGGCATCTAGCCTACTACTACTGCATTTGCCTTAAGATATCTTTTGGGTGTTGTAGTAAATTTCATGCATTCTGAAACTAGCGTCTTCACAGCGTGATGTGGCTTCTCATTTCATCCTTTGGTTGCAAAAGTTATCACATTGATTCTTATTTGCATGTTGAATATGGAGATAAGCTTTAGTGAATTTCCATAACCATAAAATAAGTTTTTGATTAACTCTTTTGAAGTCTTC
This sequence comes from Quercus suber, assembly GCF_002906115.3. Classification (NCBI taxonomy): domain Eukaryota; kingdom Viridiplantae; phylum Streptophyta; class Magnoliopsida; order Fagales; family Fagaceae; genus Quercus; species Quercus suber. The sequence continues at coordinate 949,163 of NW_027069674.1, read as the reverse complement.
AAAATTTTTGCTACAATGAGTTTTGTTTCAAAATACATTTCTGTAGTCTCATCTCATTAATTCTAACACCCTTCTCGTAGAGTCGTAGGTAGGTTTGTCCAATACACACTGAAATGACTGAATCAAATATCTCATCGTCAATCTCAAAACTTTTGTGAAGAATTAGGTCAAGAATATGGATATTGAGTCATTAATTTATATATATATATATATATATAAAGAAATTCAAAGCTTATAACCATGTATGGATGGGTGCAATCAAGAATAACCACAAAATAAGGATGACTATTTAAACCTGTCCCGCAAGTATCCAATCCAACCTAACCTAAATGAGACCTGTTTTGCCCACCCAATAGAGTAGAAACTGGCAAGGATGGTTTCTCCACCCAAAATGTATTTAGAGAGGGAGTTAAGGATCATTGCCCCAAAACCATTGAGGAGCGTAGATTTATGTAACCATCCATTCCAAGTTGTAGACTAGGAATGTGATTTTTTTTTTTTTAAAGGCATGTATATACACTTCAGTCTTTAAACATTAATTTATGATGTATTTTAGTAATTTAGTGTTTGTATTACTATATCTATGTTTTTATGTTTTAACATTTAAATTGTTTATGATTTTTAATTGTTGTATTGTCATGTTTAAATTGTTTTTATGTTTTGTAAGACTCTGAATTTTTATATTCTTCTACTTTGAGAAGATTTTAGTAATGTTAGAACTTCATTTGTGATATTTTATGAGTCTTTTTTTTTAAAGATTATTTTAAATCATATTATAATATTATAAAATTAAAAATATATTGCGTGGAGCAAGTACCTTTTATGCCTGTTGGGCAGGAGGATAAAAACCCAACCCAAAGCAGGGCAGGGGCAGGGCCAAGGGCAAGGGGTAGTGGAATGGGGAGAGGGGAGGGTGAGGAATAAGAAACCTGCCATGTTGCTGTCCCTGACCACAAGTAGATACATATATACACGAAACATTTCTTTAAAATAAGAAACATGTTGCACATATTTCATCCTATTACATAGAAACATGTTAAATTCCAATCGAATTTGTTTTTAAATCAAATTTAAGTTTAGACACGTGAATTGGAAGGACACTTAGGGCAAAATTAAAGTGACTTAAAAACCTAAAGACACTTGGCACCAAAATTAGAAGTCAATTTTTATTTAATTTGGATTCTTGATTTAGTTTTCACTTTAATATATTATATAAATATAAATGCCTTAATTGAACAATTTGCCACAAAATGATGACTTTTAAAAAAGAAAAATGCTCATTCTCAACCAAAAAAAAAAATGCTAAAGTTATTGTCAATTTTATTACAAAAGGCTTGCAACCTAACTTCACTGTAAATGTGATTAGTGTTACATCTACATAATAAATAAAATTTTTAATTACTTTCATTGTTGTATGTTTAAAAAATTCGTATAGCAGTATGTAAAGCTTATATAGAAAAATATGTTGTATCCTAAACATCACCCTTCAAAAAAAAAGGTGTGATTTGTGGTCAAAAGGGGTGCCTTAATAACTAAAACTTCCTATTTTCTAATGAGTAGTTGTTAGTATCATAATATATGTGCTATGTATTGTATCAAGTGAAAAAAGTACTGTATTGTAGATACATATTGAACATACTCATGAATCGTACAATCATAGATGTGTTTCTTATGAATCATATCATAAAATTAAATGTACTATAAAATACATAGACATGTGAATTTAAATTGGGTGTTTTGTTAAAATTTGTGCTTTTATTCAAGTCCAACAAGTTGTTAGACTTGTTTTTAATACAAAATTATTGGCTACTTAATTGAGCCCAATATAATAATATGTTCATGAATATTTTTTTCTCTCCTATAAATATGAACTTGACACTTCACAATCATATTTGTAAATTTATTTTCTATATTATGAATAATGTATTAAATGACAATATATTTACTTTTTATTTTTGTTATTATTGTTAAAAGTCAAAGAAGCTAGAATGCTTAGGAAGTATAAAAAAATTATTAAAATAGAAGAACAAGAAGAGATAGTAAATGTTGATTATGAGGAAGAAAATGTCAATGAAAAAATAATTTTACAAGATGATGAACATGATGATAACATTTTACTTAAATGAAATTTGAGAATCTACTTAAATGAAATTGATTAGGCAAAATTATGAATACAATGTGAAAGAAATTATTATTTTGGCTTATATATCATATATAACTGTTTTGGGTTTAATAAATTTGAATGTGAATGTATTAAACACATGTTTATTTGATTTCTTTACAAAAGAGATGATTAAATTAGTCCTTAGTTGAATATGTTTCACATTTATAACGAATGTACCTTTTATATGTATTTTAATTTTTTTTAAGTGTTTAAGTATGTTACGATACACAATACAAAAAAAAATAAAAATTGATTCATGATACAATTTATGTTTTGACAACTGTATGATTATGTTGTTACCAAAATTACTTATTGCGTTGAGAAAGTTTGGCATAATTACATCAAGTCACCACTATATCTAACTTTATTGAAAAAAACCAAAATGACAGTTATGGATCTTGGGAAGGTAAAACAACAATGCTTATCTATCTTTTGTTAGAGCATTCTTATCCAATTATGCAAAACTTATTAAAATGAAAAATAGATAATACTACAGCTATAAAAGGTAGGGAAAAAAAAAACTTCATCTTGTTCCCTATTTTGCATAAAATTATACACTATCTTAGTGCTTACCTAAAGACAATTGTACATACACAAAAAAGTTCATAACATTTTTCACAATAGTTAAATTGATAAGTTTTTACCAGTTCTTATTTGAACTTATCATTAACATTATTTTTTTACTTACTAAAAATAATATGCCACCATCAACTTGGTGTGAATTTTTTTTTTTCAAACTTTTTGTGTATATAAATTTTTTCCTACCTAAATCAACAAAAGCTTTGTACCTTATGTAAAACACTTCCCCTAATTTTATTCACACACACTCTCTCTCTCTCCTTTGGACTCTTCTAAAAATATATTATTTAAAGGATAAAAAATTTATATATAATACCTTAGGTATTGAGTTTCTCAAATGAATTTAAATACTTTTTAAAAAAATTAATTGTTTTTGAAAAAAACATATATTATATTTATTTTATTGGTCAATGCTTAGGTGTTTAAATTCAATTAGGAACCTAATGCATATGTACTATATATAAGAGAAAAAAATAAAATTATGTTGGCACATGATTATGGTGTATCCAAAATGAAGATAAATGTAAAATTTATTGTAAAAATGGTTATGTAAAATATAAAGGATGGATATGAAAAATGTTTTTTCTAATTAATTTTTTCCAATGACCGGATGAAAAGAACTTTTAGAGCATCCGCATTAGTTGATGCATAATTTCTGTTCATTTTGCAAGGAAAAACATAATTTTTCTATTTTACATACTCATTTTTATAAAACGCTCACATTAATTTGTCCATTCTACACATTTATTCAATAAAATGAGTGTGTAAAATAAAATAAAAAAACATGTTTTTTTTTACAAAATGGACAGAAATTATGCATCAACGGATACGGATGCTTCTGTAACACTTGTACATTTATGTACAATTTTACACCTATTAATATGAGTGTTTTTTTTTATTATCAAAATGTGTAAAATGCCTTAAACTTTTTTTTTTTTTTTAATTTTAAATTTTGCAAGATCATGCAACATTGATTTGGTTGCTCTTAGGAAAGGAAATTAAGAATTCCGTACCATAAAAGACAACTCATCACAACTACAGCAACTTTTTCGGTACTGCCTAAACTCTACTCGGCGGCTCCTCAAAACTCGCTCACGACTCTCACCATTTGATTTCACATTTGTTTTCCTTGGTTTGGTAAGTTATCTCAGACTCTCTCTGAGTCTATGGCGGTTCAATCTTTCCTTAATTGCTTCGAAAATATCTTCTATAAGTATAGCAATGAAACCCACAAAATTTCCTTCCCCGACCTCTGTAGATTGCTCAATAGTCTCTCACTCCAATATCACGATGACCAAGAGATACCCTTCTTCTACTTGTTTTTCACCTCCTGAATCTGCAGATTCTGAGAATCCTGTTAAAAAGAAACCAAAGCTTTCTTGTCCTAGGGAGATTCAGTCTGATCTGAAAGAGGGTACTAATATAGTTGAGGTTGAGGCTAAAGGCAAAGATAGGGATTGGTTTGAAGCGTTGGTGTCAAAGGAGGCTGATGAGAAAAGAGAAGGGGCAGAGAAAAAACCAGTGTTTGATTTTGATCTCAACATGAAACCGGTTGAGCTGGGACATGGCATTGTCGACGGTGTTATTGTCATTGATTCGGATGGTGATGATCGTTGGTACGGTGAAACTGATCGTGCTAAAGAAGAAAAGGGAACCAGTTTGAGGGGTGAGAGGAAGAGATACACCAGGGAAGAGAAAGAGAAGGCAAAAGTTGATGACGATGATGATGATGATGATGGTCGTGGTTGGTTAAGACTTGGGTCGGGGTCATTGTCTTCTTTGACAAATAAGAGAATGAGATACACAAAGGAAGAGAAGGGGAAGGGAAAAGTGGACGATGATGATGACGGTGATCATAATGTTTGGTTGAGTCTTGGTATGGGGTTGGTGTCATTGGACGCAGCTTTAACTTCTGGTTCTATTGACCTGAATGGAAGCAACTAAGATGGAGAAAGCTGAGATTGGTTCTAGTTTAGGTAATGGTAAGATCAAGCTATGTTTCATTAATTATTTTGGTCCAGTTATTTAGCTTTTGCTGTTTGGCTTTCTAATTTTTGTAGAAAATTAGAATTTTCTGAGTAGAGATTTTAATTTGGCTTCTTAAAACTGTTCTTGAGCATTTAATAGAGCGTTCATTGATGAAAACTGCACTATAATTGCTTGTTCTAACAATGGAAGATAATTTTAAAGATTATTTTCAAAGATTTGACTGTAGAAAAGAAGTTTTATTGACATGACTTTTTTTATTATAATAGGCTTAACTTTACTCTAAGTCGTGATTTTGATACATGTATCCATTCTCTCACATAGTGGGTGATCACATGAATGAATCTCACTAAAATTCATCCCATGAGAGAGGGTACATATATAAATTATAATACCATCTCTTTTGTTCAATTTAACATTGATGCATTGAACAAAAACTTAACTCTATTTTTACTTCTTTTAGGATAAAATTTTGCGAATGGATTGATCAATGTTGATCGTTATATACTTCGTAGAGTTTGGGTGTATGACATGTATTCATTATCCTTTATATATATATATATATATAATTAATTAATTCAATGGTTGAGGGTGGGAATTTATTAATTTGTATTCATTATCTATTAAAAAATGCATTTAAGAATAGGCATTGAAATCTTATAAATAGATAATAATATATCAAGTCTTATTTCCTGTGTCTTCCAATATAGGAAAAGATTATGAATTAGTTATAAAGAACTTTTGCCACTTGTAAATGCTCTTTTAAGTGTATAAACATTTTGTAATATCTTTTTGATATAATATACTCATATTTTATTGTCCTTGGATGTAAGCTATTGCTAAATCATGTAAATCTTTAGTGTTTTTGTCTAATGTGTGGCTATCTTATTTTCTTTCTAGTTGTTTGTCCTAATTGTTGTTTTTAAGATCTTTCCTAGGTCTATGATAATGTTCACAATTAATCATGTGTGTGCTTTGATTGGCCATTTTGCTTGCGGAATAGTTAAGGTATATTTGATATGTGAGTTCAAACAACAAATTTCAGCGTTTAAACACTAAAAAATGTGGGCCCAAAAAAAGTGTTTGGTAGAAGTGTTTGAGTCACAATTCTCAATTTAAGGTGTTTAAATACTTTATTTTAATAACTTATCCAGAATGGTTATCAATTTTTTAGTAACAATGTTTAATAGTATTGTTGTAAATATTTTGAAAAGCATAGGACCCATAGGATTTGACAATACAAAAATTAAATACATTCATACCACTTTGAAAAGCATGGGATCCACAAAATAGTTACCACTTAAAAAAAACACACACACACACACACACTTTAAAAAAAAATTTCTATAACACTTTTTAGATCACAGATTTCATATCAATTTGAAAACTAATACTAAACACTATTACCCAAAAGGGCCCTTAATGCTTGTTGTCACTGCTTTGAGTTGCCAACTTCTAGAATTGTGATGTTTGGAGACCTAAATATTTAGAAATGTAATTATGCTCACGTTTGGTTTTGATGTAGGACACAATTTACTATTTAATTATTGTAATTTATTATTTTTGGTATTTTTATGTAAAAAACATTATTTTAGGTTTAGGTGATTTATTTCCTTGTTTTTAGGTGCATTTAATGTTTTTTAGGTCAAATTTGATTCCAGTTATAGTTAGGTATCAATTAGGACTTATTTTAAATTATATTTTCTTGTCTGTCAAGGTTTAAGGAGCCCTTAAATAGGCCCCTAAGTTTGTAATCGTTTTTCATAGTTTATTATCAATAAAAATTCAGACTTGTGTCTATTGTATTCTCTGGTGGATTCCAGACCTATCACCTTGTGGATTCAAGGAACCCCTCGTGGACTCGAGGTTTACTACCTAGGAACTAACAGTTTAGTTTTTGTTCCATCAAGAGAGCATTGTGTGTGCTCTTCTTCAGGCTTCCGCGACATCCGTTGGTATCAGAGCCTTGACTTACCCTGGTCTGATTGCTAACTGGCGAGACGGTAACTACCACCACAACAACGACGAATAACTTAGCAAGTATTATGTGACGTATAACAAGCACTCATAAATATCTATGCTAGGATGGTGTCGTTGAAGAATGGAAACAATAGGGATAACTACAGCGGAGACATAACTCACGGGCAACCTATTGGTAAGCAAATTTCATATAGACCTTATAAGAGAATTGCAAGTTTTAATGGTTATTTTTTAAAGGAAGATTTTCTTGATTGGTTACTTGATCTAGAGGATTTATTTGGCTATGAGAATATTTGTTATGAGATAAAAGTTGGACTTGCTTTGTATAAACTTAGTAAGTATGCCTTATGTTGGTGGGAACGAGTACAATCTGATAGAATCCGACAAGGTAAAGACAAAATTCGATCATGGCCAAGGATGAAAAAGATGATTGTTATCAAATTTTATCCTTTGGATTGTGAAGAAATCTTGTCGTATACAATACAAGATTATTATTGGCCAAGAAGTTCATACTTGAATTAGTTTGAAGAGCCAAATATTCCACCGTTAAAAGAAGAATTACATGTTAAAGAAAAAATCGTTCTTGAAGAATATAGAGAAGTCAAAGAAGAAAATATAGATATTTCTGAGGAAATTAATGAAGGCCTTGTTATAGAAGAAGAACCTGAAATCAAGATTATGGAGGAGATTAATGAATACCCCATTATAGAGAAAGATCTTGAGGTTGAGATAATAGAGACCATTAAAGAAGAAATTATAGAGGAAGTTGTCAACAATCTCAATGAAATCAAGTTAGATGATTGCAACATTCAAACTCCTATTATTTTATTGGCAGACACCGAAACATAATTTATTGATTTTATTGGGGTGGAAAGATTTGATTTGATCATTGACTCTTATTTGGTGAATATTGTCAATTACATGAAGATCAAGGGAGAAGAAGTTCAAGTTGCCCAATTAATGACTTTCAAGTTTGGCAAGAAGACAAAGAAGATGAAGTATTCAAAGTATTTGTTCTCTTGGCATGGGAGATTTCAGATTTCAAAGATGAACTCGAGGACGAGTTTGTTTCAAGTGGAGGGGTCTGATATAGGACACAATTTACTATTTAATTATTGTAATTTGTTATTTTTGGTATTTTTATGTAAAAAACATTATTTTAGGTTTAGGTGATTTATTTCCTTACTTTTATGTGCATTTAATGTTTTTTAGGTCAAATTTGATTCCAGTTATAGTTAGGTATCAATTAGGAGTTATTTTAAATTATATTTTCTTATCTGTCAAGGTTTAAGGAGCCCTTAAATAGGCCCCTAAGTTTGTAATCGTTTTTCATAGTTTATTATCAAAAAAAATTCAGACTTGTGTCTATTGTATTTTCTGGTGGATTCTAGATTTATCACCTTGTGGATTCAAGGAACCCCTCGTGGACTCGAGATTTACTACCTAGGAACTAACAGTTTAGTTTCTGTTCCATCAAGAGAGCATCGTGTGTGATCTTCTTCAGGCTTCCGCGACATCAGTTGGTATCAGAGCCTTGACTTACCCTGGTCTGATTGCTAACCGGCGAGACGGTAACTACCACCACAACAACAACGAATAACTTAGCAAGTATTACGTGACGTACAACAAGCACTCATAAATATCTATGCTAGGATGGTGTCGTTGAAGAATGGAAACAATAAGGATAACTGCAGCGGAGACATAACTCACGGGCAACCTATTGGTAAGCAAATTTCATATAGACCTTATAAGAGAATTGCAAGTTTTAATGGTTATTTTTTAAAAGAAGATTTTCTTGATTGGTTACTTGATCTAGAGGATTTATTTGGCTATGAGAATATTTGTTATGAGAGAAAAGTTGGACTTGCTTTGTATAAATTTAGTAAGTATGCCTTATGTTGATGGGAACGAGTACAATCTGATAGAATTCGACAAGGTAAAGACAAAATTCGATCATGGCCAAGGATGAAAAAGATGCTTGCTATCAAATTTTATCATTTGGATTGTGAAGAAATCTTGTCATATACAATACAAGATTATTATTGGCCAAGAAGTTCATACTTGAATTATTTTGAAGAGCCAAATATTCCACCGTTAAAAGAAGAATTACATGTTAAAAAAAAAATCGTTCTTGAAGAATATGGAGAAGTCAAAGAAGAAAATATAGATATTTCTGAGGAAATTAATGAAGGTCTTGTTATAGAAGAAGAACCTGAAATCAAGATTATGAAAGAGATTAATGAAGACCCCATTATAGAGAAAGATCTTGAGGTTGAGATAATAGAGACCATTAAAGAAGAAATTATAGAGGAAGTTGTCAACAATCTCAATGAAATCAAGTTAGATGATTGCAACATTCAAACTCCTATTATTTTATAGGCAGACACCGAAACAAAGTTTAATGATTTTATTGGGGTGGAAAGATTTGATTTGATCATCGACTCTTATTTGGTGAATATTGTCAATTACATGAAGATCAAGGGAGAAGAAGTTCAAGTTGCCCAATTAATGACTTTCAAGTTTGGCAAGAAGACAAAGAAAATGAAGTATTCAAAGTATTTGTTCTCTTGGCATGGGAGATCTCAGATTTCAAAGATGAACTCGAGGACGAGTTTGTTTCAAGTGAAGGGGTCTGATGTAGGACACAATTTACTATTTAATTATTGTAATTTATTATTTTTGGTATTTTTATGTAAAAAACATTATTTTAGGTTTAGGTGATTTATTTCCTTGTTTTTAGGTGCATTTAATGTTTTTTAGGTCAAATTTGATTCCAGTTATAGTTAGGTATCAATTAGGAGTTATTTTAGATTATATTTTCTTGTCTGTCAAGGTTTAAGGAACCCTTAAATAGCCCCCTAAGTTTGTAATCTTTTTTCATAGTTTATTATCAATAAAAATTCAAACTTGTGTCTATTGTATTCTCTGGTGGATTCCAGACCTATCACCTTGTGGATTCAATGAACCCCTCGTGGACTCAAGGTTTACTCAAGGAAGTGAATCTCGTACCATACCGGCCAGTGATCCGGTATGCTCAACCCTCCTATTTTGTACCGGAAAAAATACCGGGCGTACCGGTCTTGTACCGGCCATACCGGCGAAATCCGGGTGTTCCAGCCGGTAAATGCATACCGGGCCGAAACAAGAAAAAGAAGAATAAAAAAAGAAAAAAAAAAACCTTCTCACTCTCTCATCTCTCCACTCACCGGCGTCACTTACAGTTTCTCAAACTCGTAGTGCATGGTTTTTCCTCCCTCAAATTCCAGACTTGACTGGCGTTCTCTTTATCTCTTTCAGATTTTCTTTCTCTTTCCTCTTTCTTGGTTGCCCAGCGTTCTCTTTCTCTCTTTCAGATTTTCTTTCTTTTTCCTCTTTCTTGGTTGCGTCTGACTTAAGCCCAAGCCTGAATTTCAGCTTTTTTAAACACCCAATAAAGTTGACAGCTTGCAAAAGTGGTATACAAAGTTAAAAGCAACTTCTTTATGTCAGATTTTTTTTTCTTTTTTTAATTAATTTCTAGCTCCTAGAAACGGACAAAGGCTCAAAAGTCCTTTCACATGTCAGATGTTCTTTTTTTTATTATTTTTTTTAAGCCCTTAATTAGTTCACGTGTGAAAGCTTAGTGTTTTAAATTTGACATGATTTTTAATTCTTTTTATAGATATAGATGTATAGGCTTGGGCTTGTATGGGGTTTAAGATTACAAATTAGTCTAATCTATGAATTTATATATATATATATATAGCGGTAAATCCGAAACGGTACACCGGTATTGACCGATATCCGAAATATATCGTACCGCTGACCAAATCGGTACAGCCTCCGGTACGGTATTAACTCCTTTGGGTTTACTACCTAGGAACTAACAGTTTAGTTTCTGTTCTATCAAGAGATCATCGTGTGTGCTCTTCTTCAGGCTTCCGCAACATCAGGTTTGATTAAAATTCCAGGAAATATGATATCCCCGTGTTTCAATTATTATCAAGAATCTTATAGGACTTATTCTCCCAAAATCTCATTAGGTTTATAAACATAATGTAAATTGTATTATCTAGCACTTTCATATCACTTTCTACACATAAATGATGAAAAATTAATAAGAACCCTGAATTAAAAGTAAAAGCTCCTATAATAATAGTCTAATAATAACAAATACAAAACCAAAATAATTAATTCAATTTTTATGGAGGAATTTTTTTTTACAGCTATTCCATATTTCTTCTAACTAAAGGCATACAACTCCTAAGAACTACCTTGATTTTCAGAGGGTCTCCAATCAACCCACCTAATTGATCAGAAGCCTAGGAAATAAAGTTGTTTCAATCTTGCAAGTTCGGATCTAGATAGCTGGAATCTCGCTTCATATTCTGCTTAGTCAAATTCCTTGATGTGGTTCCTCATCTCAAAACTTATTAGCCACCACAAATATATATATATATATATATATACAAACTCTTTGATAAAATACATTTATACATTTATATAATTTATTTTCACAATTTACTATTAATCTATCCGGTTAACTATTTAAATTTCAAGAAATACTATATTCACAACATTTTTACAATACTTTCATAACAAATTTTAAGTGGCAAGATTAACTATTACTGATAAACAAAAAAATAATTTTAGTAGTGAGTTCAAATTAGAACCAGTAATAACTTATCACATAAAATTTGTTATAAAAATGTTATAAACATTAATATTCTCTTAAATTTCTCATATTTAATCTTTTTTTGAGGGAATTTATTAATTATTATGTAGTTTAATTTATAAACATATATGGGTATGGTTAAGAAATAAAAAAATGAATTATTTAAAATCAATTTACTTTGATGACACTAGACGCTCAATTAATTGTTCCCGGAATTAGCGTTTTATTACAAAGCCCCTATTTGCCAAATTTATGGTGGTTGTCTTCTGAACTTTGTCTTATCATGAAAGTTGGCCTTTGCATTAGCCAACAAATGAAGCAAGCTCTAGTTCGTTGGAGCTGAATGTGTTTCTTCAAAAAGGGTGATGAAACCCATTCTACTTTGTTTTTTTAATCAATTTTGCCGCCTTCTTTTTTTTCGTGTGTGTGTGGTTAAGAGGTTAGATTGACTATTAAAAAATAGTATTTGATTACTTATTAATTAATCAATTAATTCTTTTAATCTTATCTACTATTAAAAAGAAATCTTATATAATATGAGCATTATAATAAATTAAAACCTATTACCTTTTTCATTCTTTCATTTTTCTTGCAAACCGATCAAAGAAAATCTATATATATTTCCAATCCTTCCATTTTCTCATCATCGGATGTGGTGCCAAATGGTGAAAATTTTTAAAAAATATACATATATATATATATATATTTATATCTTCCCAACCTTTGTCATTCTTTTACTTTTCCATCCCTAAGAGAAAACATAGAAAACTAATAGAATTCCTTTTCCATTGTTCTATTTTTACATGCTGTCTGTGAAATTAAAAAAATAAAAATAAAATCCAATGTGGTGAAAATCTGACTCGTCTTTCAACTTTAAGAACCCCAGGTATTTGTTAAGAACCATGGAAAAGTGTTCTTTTTTTGCAACTCAAAAAGTGTGTGTGTGTATGTGAAGAGAGAGAGAGAGAAAGGGAGGCTGTTTTCCTTGTTCTTTACTCTCTAGAAAGAAATGGATCAAAAATATTAATAGAGCAAAAACTTTTAGATTTCATTCAATAAGCTGCTAACTCTTATATCTGAAAAGATACAAAAAATATTTCAATCCCAAACTGAGAAGCTGCTTATTTGTTTTCCTCAAACACGGCACCACGCCAAATCTTTGAGACTTGTCTCTTTCTCTCTCTCATTTAAGTCAGGCCTCCCAGTTCATTACAGAACCTTTGCACTTCAAAACCAGTACAAGCACCAAGAGAATCAAAATGATACCACAAGAAGAGCCACCAACTCTGTGAATCCAATAAGGATCAAACCTGCTACAGCTCTGATCTAAGTAATGTGACAAAACAATGGCCAAGATCAACACCAAGAGCAGCAGAGGCAACCAAGAAACAAGGCTGAAGGGCTCCTCCTCAGGTTCTTCATCACTTTCCAGTTTCCGGTCAATATAGAGAGGAGAAAGTACAGCTAGAAGAGCCAAGCCTATTACCACCAGCCTCTCATATGAAGTAAACCTGCTTGTTCTGTATGTAGTTCCAAGCTCCATTCAGGAAGTAACTCTCTACAGAAAACCGCCTTGTCTCGTTGTTTAAGGATTCAAGTTGATCAAATTTCACCAAAACTTGTATAGTGGCCAAGTGAGTACTTGGTGAAAAAAGAGGGAAGGCTGTGATGGGAGGGATTTTTCCAGAGAATTCTCCATCCCTCTTGATAGTTTATATTGATATATTCTTTGGGACTAGTTGCTGATGTTAGCTTGCTTTTGGAGCTGATCTCAGGGAATTTTCCGGGACAGCGTCTTTGGAGAAGTTTTTCGGAAAAAGGACACTCATTTTATACTCTATCCTCCCCAGGGAATCCAAGTAATGAAAATCAGGTACTTTGCAAGATAGTGCTTTGGCAGCTTACTCATGAAGTCACATTGGTTAGATTGAATGGATGTGAGCAAGTCCTGGAAAGGGATAGACTATTCCCCCATTAACAAAAATATAGTATGTCTGATGCTGTGTACATGGTTGTTTGGAATCTGATTCTGTCTATGAGTTGCATAAATTCTCAAATCTATTCAAACACATATCCACAATATACAAGGCGGCAAAGCCGTTTAATGTCTCATCAAAAGGAATTAAAAAGCAACACGGAATTGTGATCATTACCAATCACAAATTCACAATAGAACAAAGAAAATTGAGTGGATTATTGTATGTGGAAGAATAAACAATAAAGTGCATACAAGGATGGTAACTACCTGTTCGACCTGCCCGATAGGAAACCATAGACTTTCTCCAAGCATATAGTAGTAGTTTTTTTTTTTTTTTTTTTTTTTTGGTAAGTTATACTTCTATCCAATGGGTTTCAGATCAACAGGCTCACCATCTACTCATTTTTATGAGAGAAGAAAGTATCATTTCAGCAAGAGTTCATTGGTTTTCTCTAAACTCATCATAAAGCAGCCAAAAAAGTCTTCCCTGAGGAGGAGATCTTCATGTATAGGTCTACGTACCAAAAATATAAGAATGTGAATGGGTCATAAGTTATCTCCTTTGAGAATCGAGCTTGGGCCTTAACTTCTATTCCATTCATTATTACTATCTGATCACATAGCTGCACAAAGTGTTCTACATGAATTAAAAAACCCGCATTCACATCATTTTCTTTGATACATATCTAGAGTACATAAGACAAAATCAAGTAGTCAGCTAAAACAACTAGCCATGAACAACTTAATATCAATAGCAGCAGACTAGTCACCCTGACAAGAATAAATTAAGTTGGATTGTTCATGCATGCCTAATACAACATTTTAACAAGATACCAGAAGATGAGACAACGAAACAACCTGCGTAACAAAAGAATTTCTACACCTCAGCCATTCAAAGTCAAGGTAAATAGGTAATATTCGGAAGATTTTTCATAACTCAAAAATGACAAGAATACACAAATGTATACCTAGTTGACTATGACAATTGGTAAGGCAGAAAATTTTGAAGAGAGAGAAGGAAATGAACAGAATAGCCTAATTGACACCACCAGAGCTCTTTGACCTATTTCCTTGAAGCCTTAGCAGCCATTTCTTCTGCGACGTAGTAAGATTAGTAAACTTTGAATGAGATGCAGGACCTTCTTCAGATGTTCTTGTCCCAGGAAGTTCAGCAGGAAGTGCAGAAGCAGTGCTAGTAAAGGCATTCAGAACGAGGAATGCCAGTATGGGAGAGAGATCCAGCCCTCCAAGTGGTGGGATAATTCCACGGAATATGTTCAAGTACGGATCGCATAAAGTGCTGAACGAAAACATTATATCCATCAGAAAGATGTACAGATTAAGTGAACTGAATAAACAATCAGTCAATCTTCCATATCACTGAAGCAAGTTGAAATTCAACGCTAAATGCATAAAGCAGGCTACAAACTCCAACATCAATTATATGTTCTGGACACCCCATGGACTAAAGAACAATGATGACCTTATCTATGAACAATTCTGCCTTTATTTCTTTACAATATTGTAATTCAGATTGGATATGGAGGTTATCACATCAGCCAGTGTGACTCTAAAAAGCAAATTCATTGTTAATCACCTCAGCAGTTCTAATCAAATTTCTCTAACACCATGTTCACATGAATTCAATTTTCCTGTATTTTTTCCCTTTTCCTATGATGGAATTGAAAGGTTTACTATATCAGAGTTTCAACATATAGGATGATCACCTGAGGGGACTAACGATGACAGAGGGAGCATTTGGAAACCAGGTCAAGACAAGCCTGACAATCAAAATTGTGTTATAAATGTTCAGGAAATTCAGGATGCCATTAGCCACCACAAGCCCTGCCACTGAATCTCCAGGTAAGACAGCAGCAAAATTGTGATTGGACAGAGAGCTCACGTTCCTGTAGTTCCTGCAGTCAATCTGAAGTAAAGTTCAACAAGTTACTCCAACTGATCAAAGAAATGAAGAATATTAAATATCAGTTTAGATGTATCATAAAGAAAAGTACAAGAAGATAAAGAAAGCTGGGAACATATCCTTGGTAAACTACAAGACAAACAACAACTTTTACTAGTGCTATTTTTGGTCCTCCTCTACCTCTTTTCATTCTCCATCTCAAGTGACCCTACTCATTTTTTTCATCAATGGGAGTCACTACTATCTTAACCGAATTTATGCATTTCACATCCTATCTTTCTTTGTATTTCCGCTTATTTATCTTAACATTCTCATTTCAGCTATGCTAATCTTAACCGAACATGTCGTTTTCTAATAGCCAAGTACTCAATGCCAAATAGCACGATTGCTCTTCTAACAATCTTGTAAAAATTTCTTTTAATAGGTATTTTATGCTCACACAATACTCCTTATGCGCTTCTCCACTTCATCTACCCCACTCTTATCCTATGATTCACATCCTCTTCAATCTTTCCATCCTTAAGAATTATTGATCCATGATATCAAAAGCACTCATTTTTTGGCATCTCTAGACCATCAAGTTTTATGGCCCCATCTTTATTTCTCCTATTACTTAGACTTACACTCTATGTACTACGTTTTAAAGTTACTTAACTTAAAGCCTTTAAATTCTAAGGTGTCCCCCTAGGTTTCTAACTTGGCGTTCACTTCATGTCTACTTTCATCCACTAAAACTATATGCTCCGAAAAAGCATACAACCATACACCATGTCA
This sequence comes from Quercus suber, assembly GCF_002906115.3. Taxonomy (NCBI): domain Eukaryota; kingdom Viridiplantae; phylum Streptophyta; class Magnoliopsida; order Fagales; family Fagaceae; genus Quercus; species Quercus suber. The sequence goes on along the minus strand of NW_027069674.1, from coordinate 933,124 downwards.
ATTCACCAGGAGTCTAAGACAAATCTTCATGATGGACCGTTTAGTTTCAATAGGAAGATAGAGAGGGGATCCCTACTTACATCGGTCATTAGGCAGTCAATCTTGTATAGTGCAGTACTGCTAGCCCTAAAACAAATGATAAAACATCCAAATTGTTGGGCAAGTTGGATAAAGTTTCTACAAGAATAACACCATGTAAGTAGCACAAAACATAATCAAGGCTGAATGAAACATTTCCGGAATCAGTAATTGGATCAACTCGACTACTTTGCTATTGGCTACAGTCTCTCTTTCGTCTTCTGCCTGATTGAAATTATAATTGAAACCTTCCCTTACTGAAAAATTTTATTCAGAAAGTCATAAAGTAGACATTCTACAACTCAGACTCTACTCACTGTCCATCAGAATCAATTACTCCTACTTCAATCAACTATCAAGATTCCAACATTTTTCCAATTGAGACACCAAAAGAGTACGTAGTAAAAAGTAGAGAGTGAGAGTTACGTACCTGTTTGCGGATGGTGTGAAATTCAGAAGACCAAGCGAGGAGCTTCTTGAGAACAGGATTTTCAGAAGCGAACAGGTGAAGTAATTTGAAGCATTTATCAGTAGTTGACATGATAGAGCTTTGAATGTCACGAAGAATGGTATTTGGATTTGGACAAACATAATTACTACTCGGCTTGGAGTTGAATGGTCTCAGGAATGGGGGTGCCACTGCCAATGGTGTTTGAGTGAATGCCCAAGAGAACACTCCACAGTTTGGCACAGGTTTAGTCGCCTTACATTCCGTAACGTTGTCACTATTCAGTGCCATATCTTGCGAAGCGAAGCTCACCAAGTCCACTGGTAAAAGCCAGCAAAGCTAAAACAAAGATAACGCCTAGAAATCAGGAAAGAGATATTTGATCCAAAAATCATTGCCCTCCATACGACGACGTTTTGCACAGTTTTCAACGGTGGATACAGCGTGGCAACGCCTCCCGCAATTTTGACCACAAGTTAGTTGGCTGGCAGCCAAAAATGAAAGTTGAGGATATAATTATCTGACGTGTCACATCCTGATCAAACACGCCACGCCACTTTCAAATTACTCAACGAACACCTCCATTTCATTCACATTTTCGGGTTTCCCATCCCCCTCTCTCTCTCAAACAAATCTCATTCCTCTCTCTCTCTCCGACGATGACTGATCTACTAAGACTCTCTCTCGTGCCTCACAAAAAGCTCTGCTTCAGTTATAGCACAGACTCTAATACTCTGGTTCCAGTAAAACGGCGTCGTAATGACCTTCCGCGCAGCCCTCGACTTTGCTTTCGCCTCTCGGCTCCTAATATCGTTATCTCGAACTCTCTCGAAACCGAACGGATGATTACGCAAAACGATGCGTTTCGCAGCCGCGGCGACGAGTCGTCGGCTCTTCTCGATGTATCGGGAATGATGTGCGGGGGCTGCGTGTCGCGAGTCAAATCGCTGCTCTCCGCCGACGACCGAGTCGACTCGGTGGTGGTCAACATGTTGACTGAGACCGCCGCGGTCAAATTGAAGCCCGAGGTCGCGAAGCTCGATATGGCTGCGAATGTTGCGGAGAGTTTGGCTGTGAAGCTGACGGAGTGTGGGTTCCCGACGAAGAGGAGGGTTTCGGGGATGGGAGTAACGGAGAACGTGAAGAAGTGGAAGGATATGGCGAAGAAGAAAGAGGAATTGCTTGCTAAGAGTCGGAACCGCGTGTTCTTCGCGTGGACTTTGGTGGCTTTGTGTTGCGGATCGCACGGCTCGCATATCTTGCATTCTCTTGGAATTCACGTTGCTCATGGTAATTGTTAATCAAATTATATCAGAAACTCGAAACAAGAACGAGCAAGTTAAGTTTTGCTTTTCAAAACAAAAAAAAACAAAAAAAAAATTGGTTCATTTGATTTATTTTTCATTGTTGTTGTTTGGTGTAGGATCGTTCTGGGAGGTACTTCATAATTCATATGTGAAGGGCGGTTTGGCTTTGGGAGCTCTATTAGGACCTGGACGAGGTCAGTAATGGCTTCCCTTTCATCCTCTTGGTATATTTTGTCAACTGGTATCTCATGAGGGATTTGATGTGTTTGTAATAAATGTTCATTAGTATTTGAGATAGTGAGATGGTTTTGCTCATGTTCGGAGAGCGATCAATGCACCTATAACAAAGAGTGAGTTGATTCAAGTTGAGGGAATGAAAAAAAAAAAGTAGAGGAAGACCAAAAATGAAATTACTAGAACGACATGTCAATTAAGGAAGTAACAGAGACTATGACTTCGGATAGAATCAAATGAAGGAAAAAAATACATGTGGTTGATCCTGACTAATCTGTTAAGGAACTATGGCCGACCCTGCTCATCGATTAATTTAGGTTAAATTATTGTTTATTTATGCCTTACCTTCCTGACTTTTAAAAGATTATACTGAACCTCCTTATAGTTTATATTAAGTTGATTTGTCTTCGTAAATCTACACGTCATCATCAATTTGACACCTTATTTGTAAACCATCATTCTTCCTTCTTCTTTTTCCTCTAACTGTTCATCCAAAATGTATCAATTTAATTCACCCCACAGGCACACCGGGCATTTGATAGGAAAGAAAAAGGAAGGAAGATTGTGTGTAATTAGGGTGTTGAATAGTAGATGCTGATGAAGATGTAGCATCACTTGATAGATTCACCAAATTTTTTCAGTCTAATCCAAACTAAAAGGACATTGAACCGATCAATGTATGAATTTAAAATCAAACTATAGCCAAGGAGGTAAAGTGTAGTTTGCTTACCTTGTATGTTCAAATTTCTCTATGTCTATTAATATGTTTTGATTGAAAAGAGTAAGAATATGTTTCAGACTTGCTTTTTGATGGTTTGAGGGCACTCAAGAAAGGTTCACCAAATATGAATTCTCTAGTGGGATTTGGATCGATCTCTGCATTTATCATTAGTGCGGTGAGGCCCTTTCTGAAAGCTAACATTGAGTTTTCCCTTGCATTGCAAGATGGTTATGCTATATTTCAGTTTTGGTTGTAAATTTTATTATCTTAAATTTATTCTCTCTTGTAGGTCCCACTTCTTAACCCTGGCCTTGAATGGGATGCATCATTCTTCGATGAACCGGTGAATTGCTTTACTTTCATTATTTTCAGTACTTTGCATGATCTTCTTAGAAGCTTGTTAAGTTTTTAAGCTGAGTTTGAGAAACCTATTACTCAACATGGCTTGGCTTTTTGCTTTTTATGCTGAACTTATTAAGTTTTTTGGATGATCTTCATGACATGTGAAAGCTAGTAGGTTAAACATTAAAGTTCATTAGAAAACAAATTCCTCATGGAAGGCTCCTGTATTTTAGCATGCAGGTCATGCTTCTTGGTTTCGTGCTCCTAGGACGTTCTCTGGAAGAAAAGGCAAGGATCAGGGCATCAAGTGATATGAATGAACTTTTAGTAAGTTAAAAATGTGCTTTATGGCACTAATTTCAACAAAATAATCTATGAAAATTCTGATAGTCTCTTCTCATGAAATTCGGCTTTATTATAGCTTCTTTAACTTGTGCAGTTGTACCTTTTTTACCTGCCATTGTGATTTATTTTTCTTTTTATCTGTTTGAAAGGTAGGTTTTCAATGGGTGATATTGAGTTTGGATGGGAATATTATTGTTATTAGTAGTTGTAGTAGGATTTATCCTTTTAGTATTTCAGTGCATTTTGATGGAACACTCACTAAGCTAGTTTTTCCCATAATTTCTTTCTTTCTTTGCTCTATTATGTACTTTTGTAGCTTGTCTCCCCCTCTCTCCCCCCCCCCCTTTCTCTCTTTTTGTCCCTCTTCTCTATCATCTCTCCGTTTCACCCTCATACCACTACCATAGTCCAGACTCCAGATTCACTCTATAATCAACAGAGCTCCACCATGATCATCAACCTAGTCTCAAACCCATATCAAAACTCCAGTCCACAAAATCCACCATATCGTTGCTAAAGTGGTGCTGTTCTCAACAGTCGCTAATACCCACAAGAATTGCAGAGAATAGCCACCGTCTTTGCCACATAGAACCCAGATTTGTTCTCCAATTCCATCGGTGGAGATCAACGTGGTGGGTTTCTAGATCGACGGTGGTGGGTTTCTGGGTTCGACGTTGTGGGTCTCCCATACCTCTGCCAAGCACTCTTTCTCACCTCATGGGTCAGCTGGGTCAATTTTCTCAACTTCATCACGGTGATCCCTCCCTCTAAAACCAAACCCAACTCTCCCTTTTCTCTTCTAATCTCACCTAACTCATTAAGTCGAAGCTCCAACCAAGAGCTTCGAGCTCCATAGCCTCCATGGCCAGAGCTTCGAGCTCCACGACCTCCATGACCAGATCTTCGAGATCCACAAAATGTTTGGGTTTGTTTTGGGCATGCAAAGGCCATGGGTGGCTAAATTTGTGGTGGTTGAGTTTTTTATCTTTGAAATTTTATGGTTGCTGGTTTTTTTTTGTTTGAGATTTTATTTCTAGTTTTTTTTTTTTTTTTTTTTTTGTTTAGGGTTTATTGATGAGATTTTATCACGATGGTGGCAAAAATTTTCTTTCGTGATTCGTGGGTCCGTCGTGTATTTTTGGGTGGTTGTTCTGGGTTTGGGTTGGTGGTGGGTGGATGAGAAAGAGAGAAAAACAGAGAGACGGAGAACAAAGATGAAGAGAGAAAAGAGAGAACTTTTTTATATTATTTTATTCTATAATTTATATTATTTTAATATATTGTAGGTAAAAATAAAAGTTGGGATGTTGGGTGTATTATAAAATGGTATTGTATAATTAATAAAGTAATTTTTTGGGACGGTAAAATATGATAGAATAGCATTTGAATGCTCTAAAAGATTTTCCCATACTTTTAGCAATAGCAAGTCTGGATAATATGAGCACAAACTGATCAACCATTTCCAGAAGAAAAGGACTTGATGAGTATGATTTCTTTTGAGTTTCAATAAACTTGCTAAAATATACGTCTTATACCATTTGTACTTACGAGTGTGTACGTATTTTTTAAAACAAATCGTTTATTGAGTAAAACAAAAGTATTCTAAAAAATAAATATTTTCTATAACTAAAAGTATAGAACACATATTAAATATTTTTCATATTAATATTTATATACAAATATTTTAACTTGACTACTGAACAGTGAACATTGATATTGTTATCGATAGTATAATTGTTTATTTTGCTAAACTATGTCATTATACATGATGTTTAATTTTCAAAATCAATATTCTTAGTTTCATTTTTTACTAGTTATATTAAACAATAATATTTTCTTATTTTAATTTTGGTCTTGAGTTTTTATTTATTAAAATTGTAGGGACACAATTTGCAGCATAAGCCCAAGATGTATGGGATGTTAGCCAAGTGAGCCCAATACAATAAATTTGTAGAGAGTGTGTCAAAGAATTAGGCCCTAATGAATTTGACAACAACTAGTATAGATTTAAAAGATAATCAAGCAGGAACAAGACACATAAGACTGAATGAATTCACTGTCCGAGGAGGCAAATCTTGCATAAATCGATAGAACTGATTACAAATACAACTTCGATTGCTACAGTATTCTTTCTCTATTTTTTCGATTCCCCTTCCTTCAGGGGTCTCTTACATTATATATCTCATTCCTAGTGATCTTGGCTCTCCATTTGTCAATCGTCCAAGCCACTACTCGAATGCCCATCCCATCAGACACCCTTTCTAGCTCTCTGTGAGTTGCGGTAGCCAAGGAAGCACTGTTCAGGGGTCTTCTCTACATAAATGCAGCAAAAAAAGTAGCTGCAGTGCATTTAATGCGGAGATAGCAGTTTTTCCTTAGATATTTTTTGGTTTTCTTCCTTCTCATGTGTTCATAAGGTACGCTTCTAACACTGGAGCTTCTATGAAGGTCATTTTCATCATTGGAATGCGTATCTGAGCTATATTTGTCATGGCTGAGAAGGAATTCTTCCTCAGACCACCTTCTACTCCTTTCTTACTCATGAAACTCTAAACTGGAATCCCTCATTACTATTTGTCCCTCCTCGGATATGCCAACGTCCTCGGATATGCCAACATCCTCGGATAAGGCCCAAGGCCCAATATATAATTTTGGGCCCTTATCCCTACATTAGCCTCTCAAAACTCTAGTTTTTCCCTCTCGTCCAAAGAGAAAAGGTAGGGTTTTGATTTTTAAGAGATAAAACCATTTATTTCTCTGGTTCACACGTGTGGGGGTGTCGTTTTATGTGCCCCATGATTGCTACTGACGCTTTATGGCTTGCAAGGCGTCATTAATTGCTCAAAGCAGCATTATGTTTCCCACATCCAACGGCGAGGCGTAGATCCAATGGTTGACATTTTTCCTTGGGTTTTGAGTGGGATGACTCCCACTCAATCCCGCCTCTATATAAAGCATCCGGAGAACTCATTTCCCTCATTTTACAAGTCTTCAAGCTCTCTAGAGATCCCAAGCGCTCAAACTCACAAAACACTCTAAATTCCTAAGTCTTCATAACTCTTTCCTTAAGAAATTTTCTAATGATCATTTTTAGAGGATCAGGATTAGCACACTCACTTTTGTAAGTCTCCGTCTTTGTAGACTTTCTTTCACTTCTCGGCCAATCTCCTCGGCCCATTTAGTTCTTATTTCTTCACCTACAAATTCCAGTCGCTTTTTCTTAGGTTGACCAAATGGGTAGATTTGTGAACCTAGTAGACTCCCCTTCAAAATAGAAGCCTTTAAAGATAAGTACCACATACCCCAGGAAATTGGCCTACGATATTGTTCCTCAGAAAAAATCGTGTCACACAGAGAGGAAGGGGAAGTCATCATACCCATCATAGCTTTCATAGAAGGAGGGATGACTCTTCCCATGGGTAGGATAACACAGGACTACCTCCTCAACCATAGGTTATGCCCTCATCAATGTGCACCAAATATATTTAGGATCCTAGGCTGTGTCGATGCTCTTAACGAGCATCTCCAATTAGGACTCACCTAGCACGATGTGGTCCACCTATACAAATGCCATTCATAAGTCGACAGAAGGTATTACCTCAAGTCCAGGTCGCCCATCATCAGGCTTATCTTGTGCCTTCCCAAATCTAATAAGGGGATGAGGACAATTACCTCATCGCTTCGGGGACGTGGCATGATGGTCTTCATTGCCCAATCCAAGAGGGAGTGCCAGGTGGGATACCTTAGAGTTAGGTTTCCTAGCAATAGACTTAGATTCTTTAACCCTAACCGTCCTATTATCTCTCTGTTATTCTGCTGTCTTTTGATGATAGAATTAGATTTTCAAACTGTGTTTTGTTTCTCGGCTATGTTTGCAAATAAGAATCAAGTTGCTCCTCAGCTCAACGTTGTGGCTCTTAACTACCTGCTCAGATCGAAAATATTTGTGAGTGAGGACGGACAACTGCAAGTCGTCCACCTGGTTCTAGATTTTGAGCCCATATCGAAGATATTCCAAGAGGACGAACACGCTATTAAGGCAGGAGACCCATGATTGGCCAAAATCGATGTATCAAAGCTAGATTTCCTTGCCCAAGATGACCTTCCCCCAATCGTACTACCGATCCAGCAGAATCCTCCACCGTTCGCAATACCACTCCAACAGGTTCCTCCCCAAGCAACTGCAGTAAAAGAAGAGATAGCATCCTCCCGTTTATCTCTTGAAAATGAGATAGACAAATTCCATTTCGAGGAGGAAGAAGGAGCACCAGAGAGGCCTGTGTAGTTATTGGACTCTGAAACCGAGTCTAACAAATTTTTGGTAGCTCATCCTCTAAGATTAATTGTTACCCGAGTCGCCACCAGCTCGGAAGAAGAAGAAGGCATGGATTTGAAGCCGAAGACTGGCTTGAGGGGCCTAATGGCCAACAGGAATAAAGGGGGGTCAACCTCAAAAGAAGTTCCTAAGACCCAAGTTACTCCCAATCTTCCTCCTCCTCCGCCTCAGCTCCCTACTGGCCTTGGAATGAAGGCCAACCTGAACCTAAGGAAGAAAAGGCCAATTGAGGTCTTGAAGGAAGGTGAAGTGGCACCTCAAAAGAGTGCCAAGCAACAGAAGAAAACTAAGGACCCTCAGGACAAGAAGGCCAGATCAGTGGAGAGCAGGGACGAGGTTGAAATGCGCCGAAGGCAGAGCTCCTGAGCCCCTCAGCTAGAGGTGGAAGGTGCTCCCATCTCTTAGGACGCTACAATCTGAGAGTCCCAAAAGGGGCACGCCGGCATCCTCGTCGAGGCCCTAAAGCAGCCCCTTCTCCTCCCTAAAGACATGGAGGGCCTTAGGCGTATTAAGCAACTTGACCTCTTTATGTCACTGAAGAGGGACCTTGCAATGGTAAGTCAATTAGCCCCCTTTTTCGCTAACTACTAAGCTGCACGTTTATTCATGTATGGATACATTCTTTATAATCCCTTTGTTACTTTTATACAGGTCACCCAGCAGATTTATGTAGCTGAAGAATGGGTCAAGAACGCTTATGATGAGGTCAAGGCTAAGGCCCACTCCCATCTTGAGGTAGAGAAGGCGTTAGGAGCTCTGAAGGAGGAGCACACATAGCTGTTCGAAAAGCTGAAGAAGGCGAACAAGGCTCACCTAAGTGCCTTGGCGAGTTTAAAGACCGCAAAGAGGCAGGCTGAGGATCAGCTCCAGAAAATGCACGTAACTGAGATTAACCTGGCCACTGAAAAGCAAACCATTTTGGATCTAAAGGCAGAGCTGCAGAAAGCCAAAGACGCAGCTCAAGTGGCCAGGGAAGCCACTGAGGCCGCGGTGACGGCATCCACAAGTGTGGGGTGCGTGACACGAAGACCTGGCTGGCCGAAGAAGTGGCCGTAATGTGCAGGGACTATTGCACTAAGTCATGGGGAGTAGCCATAGACCGAGTGAGAGTCCCTGTAGACTCCGAGATGAGGAAGGTCGAGAATATCTTTTTCCCGACGGATATTCGAGAAATTTCGGGGTTGGACCCTCCTCCCAAGCAGCTCCCTTCCACCCAAGCTCCCCTTCTTAAGCCTAAAGTTTCTAAAGAGGCTGGAATGGATAAGGAGGCTTAATCTCCGACGAAGGCCAAGCCATCTAAGGATGACCTCTCAATCAAGGAAGTGGTCTCCTAGGCCAAGGATGCGGAGGCTAAGTCCAAAACTGGTGATGTCCACTCCAAGGCTGCTGATCCCAAGAAAGACACTCCTTAAGCCAAGGCCTAGCGTCTCGAACATAGGATTTTCTTTTGTAGTAGTTATATATATATATATATATATATATAACTTTTTGTAATGGCGTTCTATCCCTAAACAATGTATTCCCTTTTTTATTTAATGAAAAATGTTTTTCTTTTTATCTCCCATATCTTTATTGTTGTGTGCTTCAAAGCTTATTAATACTGCCCTCAACAAAATTTAACAATAGTATGCTAACAACAATCTACGCAATTTGATTAAGTACCAGTAATAAAGAGGTCTAACACACACATTTGTATTGAGAATCGAATCTTCTGCAATGAAATAAACATATACCTTTGGGAGAAAAGAAAGGGAGAAACAACCTTCATCCTGCTCATCACTTGGATAAATAGGCAAGGACTTCAACTTATTTAGAGCCATTGATAGACCGGTAGGTATCACAGTGTTAACTTTTCCCAAGCATGTGACCCTAGGAACCATGCATAATTAAGATTCTATTTTATACTTAGAAAGATGCCTGTAAGTGTTAGTTTTCCCCAAGCATTTGGTTCAAGGACACAAGCATGACTAAGGTTCTATTTAGGCACTTATAAGGATGTCATAGTGTGTTAATTTCCCCATAGCATCTAGTCCAAAGACTTCAAGCATGAATATGGTTCTATTTAAACACTTCTAAAAATGTCATAGTGTGTTAATTTCCCCATAGCATCTGGTCCGAGAATTTCAGGCATGACTATGGCTTTGTTTAAATACTTCTAAAAATGACATAATGTGTTAATTTCTCCATAGCATCTAGTTCGAGGACTTCAGGCATAACTATAGTTTTGTTTAAATACTTCTAAAAATGTCATAGTATGTTAATTTTTCCATAGCATCTGGTTCGAGGACTTCATGCATGACTATGGTTCTGTTTAAACACTTATAAAAGATGTCATAGAGTGTCAACTTTCCCAAAACATCTGGTTCGAGGACTTCAGGCAAGACTAAGGTTCGGTTTAAACACTTATAAAAATGTCATAGTGTGTTAATTTTCCCATAGCATTTGATCTAAGAACTTCAAGCATGACTATGGTTCTATTTAAACACTTATAAAAATGTCATAGTGTGTTAATTTTTCCATAGCATCTGGTCCGAGGACTTCAGGTATGACTATGGTTCTGTTTAAACACTTCTAAAAATATCATAGTGTGTTAATTTTTCCATAGCATCTGATCCGAGGACTTCAGTCATGACTATGGTTCTGTTTAAACACTTCTAAAAATGTCATTGAGTGTTAATTTCACCCAGGTATGTGGTCCGAGAGATCTAACATAACTTAGGATCTCTTTAACACTTATAAAAGATTGAATAATGAGAAGTATATTGTCTTTGATAATTGAACATATTGACAAAAAAGACTTTCATTAATAATAATACATTTTCAGGTTATTTACATTCCACGGACGTGGTATTACATGCTCATCTAAGTCTTCCAAAAAATATGCTCCAATACTAACCACCAAGGTGATGCGGTATGGTCCTTCCCAATTAGGCCCTAACTTTCCCCACATTGGGTTCTTCATAGTACCCAGAACTTTTCTCAACACCAAGTCACTAGGCACTAATGGTCTTATCTTTACGTAGGCATTATAACCTTGCTTAAACTTGTGTTGGTAGCATGTCAGTTGGACCATTGCATTTTCTCTCATTTCCTCAATCAGGTCTAGGCTTTTTTCCAGCAATCCGTTGTTATTACTCGGATCAAAAGTACTTGTCCTCAGCATTAGGAAACTGGTCTTTAAAAGGATAGTGGCTTCGACTCCATATGTCATTGAGGAAGGAGTCTCCCCTGTCGACCTGCGAGGTGTGATTCGGTATGTCCACAGGACATGTGGCAGTTCTTGCACCCATTTTTCCTTCGCATCATCCAACCTCTTCTTGAGTCCGCTTACAATGATCTTGTTAACAGCCTCGACTTGTCCATTTCCATGGGGATAGGATGGGGTAGAATATCTATTTGTAATTCCTAGATCACAGCAGTATCTCCTGAAAGATTTGCTATTAAACTGAAAGCCGTTGTCTAAGATGAGGATACGAGGGACTCTGAATCTTGTGACGATCTTCCATACAAACTTCTTGGCATCCACGTCTCTGATGTTTGCTAAAGGCTCGGTTTCGACCCACTTAGTGAAGTAGTCCGTGTTGATCAGTAGGTATCTTTTGTTTCCTACTGCCTTAGGAAAGGGGCCCACTATGTCTAAGCCCCATTGAGCGAATGGCCAAGGGCTGGACAATAGATTAAGGGCTCTCCCGGGTTGGTGTATGTTTGGTGCGAATCTTTGGCATTGGTCGCACTTCTTTACATATTCTTGTGCTTTCTTTTGCATATTTGGCCACCAATAGCCTTAAGTGATGGCTCTGTGTACCAAAGATATGCCTCTAGTGTAGCTCCCACGAATTCCCTCAAGTAACTCCTCAAGGAGTAATTTTGTTGCCTTGGGGTGTATACATAGTAGTTATGGCCCAGAAAATAAGCGTTTATATAACTTCTAGTCCTCGGACAGCCAGAACCGAGGAGCCTTTCTACATACTTTGTCTGCTTCTGATTTCTCCTCAGGTAAGGTGTCTTCTTTTAAGAACAGTGCTATAAGGTCTATCCAGTTAGGCCCCACCTTAACTTGGTGAACATGAACCACCTCTCTGTTCATCTCTATAGGCTTGCATAAGTCTTCTACAAGGATGACCCAAGGAGGTTACGAGCATGGCTAGGGTGTAATAACCCAAGGAAAAGCGCTAGCCACATCTGCGCTATACCTCAAAAGAACTAATCCTTTTGAGGTATAGCACAGATATGGCTAGCACTTTTCCTTGGGTCATTACATATGGTATCAGAGTCGGCTCGGTAACTCCATGTGGGCTCGAAGATACTACTTCACAAAGTGAGCCCTAACGAGAACGTTAGGGATTTAAGTGGGGGAGATTGTGATGCCCCAATTTGATTGATTGTGTGATATGTGTGGGTGTGTGATGAGTCCCACATCAAGTATTTACTGGGTAGATCTGGGCTTTATTAACAACTGCAAGGAGCCTCAATAGTCACTAGTCCTTTTAAGGTATAGCGTAGATGTGGCTAGCACTTTTCCTTAGGTCGTTACATAGGTTCCGCTCATTGTAGTGACCCAAAAAAGAGGGGTCTTGCATTCCATAGAATCCCACATTACCTAGGGAAGTACATGCAAATGTGTTTATAAGGAATGACTTCCCTTCAATGTGTAGAGGCCTTTTCCCCAGCGCAACTTGGGGAAGAACAAAACCGTGAGGGATATGGGTCCCAAAGCGAACAATATCTACACAGTTGGGGTGGGGTCGTTACAGATGGTATCAGAGCCGGCCCGGCAACCCCGTGTGGGCTCGGAGATACTACTTCACAAGATGAGCCCTAACGAGAACGTTAGGGATTTAAGTGAGGGAGATTGTGATGCCCCAATTTGATTGATTGTGTGATGTGTGTGGGTGTGTGATGAGTCCCACATCGGGTATTTACTGGGTAGATCTGGGCTTTATTAACCACTACAAGGAGTCTCAATAGTGACTAGTCCTTTTGAGGTATAGCGCAAATGTGGCTAGTGCTTTTCCTTGGGTCGTTACATATGGTATTAAAGTCATGCCCTAGTCGGAAGTGTGAGTCCCACACGCGAGGATGCGTGTGCTCGTAAGGGGGGTGGATTGTAGAGACCCAAAAAGGAAGGGTCTTGCATTCCATGAAATCCCACATCGCCTAGGGAAGCACATGGGAATGTGTTTATAAGGAATGACTTACCTTCAATGTGTAGAGGCATTTTCCCCAGCGCAACCTAGGAAAAAACAAAATCGTGAGGGGTATGGGTCCTAAAGCGGAAAATATCTACACAGTTGGGGCGGGGTCGTTAAGATCTATCCAATTAAGCCCTACCCTAACTTGGTGAACAGGAACCACCTCTCTATTCATCTCTATGGCTTGCATAGGTCTTCTACAAGGATGACCTGAGGAGGTTATGAGCGTGGCTAGGGAATTGACATGTGTGTTTTCGCTCCTAGGGATGTGCAATAGGTTGAAAAATTCAAATTCTGATTGTAGGTGTCTAACCTGACTCAAGTACCCCTACATTCTTTCATCCTTCGCTTCAAAATCTCCTTTCACTTGGCCGACGACCAATCTGGAGTTTGAAAACATATCTATGGCCTTTTTGCCCATTTTTCAGACCATGACCATTCCCATTAGCAAAGCCTCATATTCAGCTTTGTTATTGGTGGCCGAGAATCCCAATCTTAATGATTTCTTGATGGTGATCCTTTCGGGGAATACTAGTACTAACGTCACTCTGGAACCCTTTTGATTGGCTGCACCATCAATGTACACTTTCCAGGATAAGGGGCCCTGTTTGGAGATCATGCCAACCAATTTTCCATCCATGTGTTGTGTTTCTGTTTCTTTTTCTAACGAGGATTCAGTAAACTTGGCTACCAGATCTATGAGAACTTGACCCTTGACAGAGGTGCGAGGCCTGTATTCGATGTCGAAAGCCCCTAGGATTGTGGCTCACTTAGCAATCTTCCCCGTGTAATCAACACTACAGAGCAGAGCTCTAAGGGCAAGCTGAGTTAAGACAATAACCGTGTGTGCTTAAAAGTAATGGGGAAGTTTGCATGTGGTGTATACCATTACTAAAATAGCCTTTTCCAGTGGTAGATAACAGATCTCGGTCTCATGTAGTGACATGCTCACATAATAAACTAGCATTTGTGTGCCGCCATTAACTCGTATCAGGACTAAGCTTAGGGGCCACAGCAATATAAGCGAATAGGACTTTGTCAACTTCAGGGTTGGACATGATAGGGGGCCGAGAGAAATAATCCTTAAGCTGTTAGAAAGCCAAGGCACACTCCTCAATCCACTCAAACCCCTTCCATTTATTCATTAGTAGGAAGAATGTTCTACACCTATCTGCCGACCGAGAGATTAGTTCATGGCAGCAGTCATTCCGGTCAATTTCTGGACTTCTTTGGGATTCCAAGGTGGTTATAAGCTGTTGATCACTTTAATCTGGTCAGGGTTAACTTCAATTCCCCTATAGGTTACCATGTAGCCCAGAAATTTGCCTGATCCCACACCAAAGGAACATTTGGAAGCGTTGAAGTGCAACTTGTGTTTCCTCAGAATTTCGAAGATGTTCTTGAGATGCCCTAAGTGCTCAGATACTACCTTACTTTTTACCACCATATCGTTTATATAGACCTCGATGCTCTTACCTAACTATGGTTCAAACATCCTAGTCATCATCCTTTGATAGGTAGACCCTGCATTATTCAAACCGAACAGCATCACTTCGTAGTGGTAGTTTCCAGTGGGAGTGACAAAAGCTGTCTTCTCTTGATCATCCAGTGCTAGTGGTATTTGGTGGTATCCTTGAAAGGCGTCTAGGAAGCTCATCCGAGGATGGCCTACGGTTGCATCCACCAGCTGGTCTATCTTAGGCATAGGGAAGGGATCCTTTGAGCAAGTCATATTCAGATCTGTGAAGTCCACACACACTCACCATTTCCCACTTTTCTTCTCCACCACCACTTTATTGGCAACCAACTCAGGGTAAAATACCTCCTTAATAGCCCCTGCTTGCTTTAGTTTATTCACCTCATCTCTAACAGAATCAGAGTGGTCCCTAAACGAGCGCTGAGGAAGTTGCTTCTTGGGAGTGACAGAGGGATTAACGTTTAAATGATGACAGATGAAGCTCAGATCCACCCCCGGGGCTTCGTAAGCACTCCATGTGAAGACATCAACATTTTTTCTAAGGAACTCTATTAGCTCTTCCTTCTTTGGAAGAGGTAGTCTAGCCCCGATCTGAAAGAATTCTCTGAATCGTCACCAATAACAACATTTACCAAACCTTCACATTTTTCCTCCTTGTCCGACCCATCAACAAGCAACGTAGGAGCTTTTAATTGCTATAAGCCCCCTTCGGCATGGACTGAGGACTCGGCCTCGGGCTGATGCCAGATGGCAACTACCAGGCATTGCCTGGCCACAGATTGATATCCCAAGATCTCTTTAACTTGGCCCTCAGAAGGATATTTCACCTTCTGGTGTAGAGTAGAAGAAACAGCTTCTAGGGTATGAAGCCAAGGTTCGGCCACAATGGCTGTGTAGGGTGAATAAGCGTCTACCACGATAAAGTCCACCTCCACTACTTCTGAACCAGTCTACACGAGTAGCCTAATTTGGCCCTTTGGGATGATGATCTTTCCATCAAAACTTACTAGAGGCAAGCTGTAGGGTGTAAGGTCCTCAGGTCTCAAGCTCAGCCCCTTATACAGGTAGATGTACATTATCTCGGCATCATTGCCTTGGTCTACCATCACCCTCTTCCCATCATACCCCCTAATCCTGAGTGTGACCACCAAAGCGTCATCATGGGGCTATATGGTTCCGATCTTATCCTCTTTCGAAAAACCCAGTGTTGGTTTGGTGTTCCTTTTAGCCCTCTTCGACTATGGATTGGGGTCCTCGGTGGTCAACCGAGTCATAGACATCACTCTGGAAGGACAAGGCCTAGTCCTCCCTTGTGCGGCAAAAATGACTTTTATCATGCCTAATGGAGGTCTCGAAGGAGCATCTCTCCGTGGTTCCTAGCCAGTCTAGCTCCCCTAGCCACTGGAATGATGTAAGAGGTGTCTTCATTTTCCTTCCCGGACCAGCTGGTCCAAATGGTCCTACAAGTTCCTACAGTCTTCTATAGTATGTCCCTAGTCTTGGTGATATTGGCAATAGAGGCTCTGATTGCGCCTCATAGGGTTTCCTACCATCTTGTTTGGTCATTTGAAGAATGGCTCATTTTTAATCTTCACTAGAACATAATGCATCGGCTCTGAGAACACCGCATTGACCGCCTGAGCATTAGTAAGCCCTGGCTACTCAACGTAGTCCCTCATAGGCTGATTGTTATTGGACCTATCTGACCTGAAATCCCTCCTCTCTTGAGAAATAACCTTTGCCTTACCTTTCCCCTGCTGCTGGCCTTCTTCAACCCTCTTATACTTGTCAATCCGTTCCATGAGTTGGCGCACGCTAGTGACAGGTTTTCCTATCAAGGACTTCCTTAAACCGTGATCGGTTGGGAGGCCACTCTTGAAAGTATTGATGGCGNCCCCCCTTCCTTTCATTTCTAGCAGCAATGAAAAAAATATATGATCCAAATTCAAGGCACTTCGTTTTATATTAAAATACAATTGTTTTTCTCGGTTGATGAAACACATTGATCACAGTTGTCTCAATGTATTTTTGGTTTGATGTAGTTCTCCATGTCTCTGTTGTCTGTATTAGGTCTAGCCTAATGTCATAAAAATTATGAAGGTAGCAGAGATAAGCATATTCATTTGATGAGAGAGTACCATTTGCTCACTGCAATGAACATGCTAGCCTGAGTATTTGTGAATTACTGTAATGTTAAAAAACATGGCACCACGGTTTACTTTCATTAAATTCATCACATTTCAGAACACCCGTTTCTTGTTTTCTTTATGTCCCATTGTATAGCATTTGCTTACCAGAAAAAGTCATGAGTGAAAATGACCTTAATTTAACTGTACAGGAAATTGATCTATGCATGATGTCCTTTCCTATATGCTTTGATATCTTATTGTGGATAAAATAGTCAACTCTTGTTTGATTGAATGTGCTGGATGTTTTTGCAGTCATTGATATCCACTCAATCGCGACTTGTGATCATGTCCTCTGAAAGTGATTCAAATGCTGATAGTGTACTTTGCTCTGATGCAATATGTATTGAGGTTCCAACTGATGACATTCGAGTTGGAGACTCCGTGTTGGTTTTGCCTGGAGAAACTATTCCTGTAGATGTAAGTGTTCAGAATGCTTATGGATTTCCATGGTTTAAAATCAATTGTTATGAGAAATCACATTTGAATCTTCAATCAGCTCCTGCCAGTGAGCTATAGTTTGATTGTCACTTCCCCCTCCCATAATGTTGAGATGGAGATGAGGTCATGGTTTTAAGACATATTGGTGCATTTAACATACCATTAAATAATTAAATAAAATCTTCAATCGGTCTTATAGTCTACCTGATGTGGGAGACGCAAGAAGATTTTTATTTAGTATTATTTATATTTGCAAGTCAATTGTATTTTTTATGTTGGTCCTAGTAGTTTATTAGGCTATTAATATTTTAATTTGGAAGCAAGGTTATTTTCATAATAAGGCAATTAGGGTTTCCTAGCCAATTAGAACTAGGGTTTAGTAATCCTTTATAAGTAACTTATTGTACTTTTTGAGGAGATAGTTGATATTTTGATGAATGAAAAATAATGGCCGTTTGGTCTCCTTTGGTCTACCCTAGGTGTTGACTCCTAGTGGTTTCCCCGCTTGGTGCTGACTCCAAGCAAAACTTAGGTGCTGACTCCTAGATCATATCCATTTATTTTATTGTTGTTTCAGTTTTGTTTTGGTTGTCTTGCGTCAGTACCCTTTCCTCAATGCAATTTATCTCTAACTTGATATGTTTTACCCTTTTAACATAAAAACCATCGTTGTTATGAAATCAAATAATTTCTTGTTAGGTCAAACATTTGTGTATAGCCTTAAGATTTCATTAATATGTTGTATGAATACATATTAGAGCAATATATGTTAGAGCAATACATATTAGGTGTTGACTCCTAGTGGTTTCTCCGCTTGGTGCTAACTCCAAGTAAGGCTTAAGTGCTGACTCCTAGGTCATATCCATTTATTTTATTGTTGTTTCAATTTTGTTCTAGTTGTCCTGCGTCACTACCCTTTCCCCAGTGCTTATCTCTAACTTGATATGTTTTACCCTTTTAACATAAAAACCAACCTTGTTATGAAATCAGAAAATTTCATGTTAGGTCAAACATTTGTGTATAGCCTTAAGATTTCATTAATATGTTGTATGAATACATATTAGAGCAATATATATGCATAACATGTTTTGCTGTAAAAATTGATTTGTTGATTATTTAAGATAGTGTCTCATTCATTTTTTTTTCCTTTGTGGAGCCTCTTTCCGTTATATATCGACACAAGATAGAGAAAACTATAGTTAGGTTTCTTAATGAAATGTGGGTTGGGAATTTGATGTAAAGTTTATATATATGGCATTATGGCTAAGTTGGTTGAGAAGGAGTAGTGGATGAAGGCTTACACATGAGTTTCAAGCCACCTAAAAATGAGTACTCAGACCTCGAAGGTAGCTCTAGTCACACATAAAGCCAACATCTAACTCACTTCTTAGCTAGGAAGCATGGACATGGCCAAAAAAAAAAGTTCTCTTATTTTTTGTTTTTCATTTTTTATTTCGGATACAGTTAAGACACTTCTGGGACATGGTTGCAAATGGTGATGATAAAACTAGGGGAAAAAAGGTGGATTGATTTGACCCGTCAATCAGTGTTTAGATTGTAATACGCTCTCTCTCACTCTCTCTCTCTCTCGTTGTCATCCTACATCTACACTCCGACAAAGCTCATCAGCACTTGTCTCAGCCCATCGATGTTGCTCTCACCATTCTCTCTTCTCTATGTTCTCTGTTATGTCTTTTTTTATTCTTTGCTATTGCTTATGTTCGAGAGCCAGAGGCTTCTCAGTGAAATTTTACATTCAATTTTTTTAGACTGAGCTGATTGTGTATTTTCCAATCATTAAGACAGCTGAATGTAATTAATGCTTTATTTCTAACTCTCTCAGTCAAAACAAAGCTATATGGGAACAGGGATTAGTGTTAAGCAATTAAAACTTAAAAGTTGTAATATTGCGAACAATATTTTAATTATCATCACTAGTTAACATAAAACATGCTTAAAAATATATATAATATGCATAAAAATAAAAATTATTTATTTATCGTTTCCCACTATGTCGTGTACTAGCTTCCCCCCTCTCCCCTTTTGATAAGTTGTGAAAGAGGAGTGGTCAAGTAGGACAACACCACACGAGGTTGGCTTCATAGAGTAGCAATACCTCTCACTCATGGCAGTGGAACAATAACAGGTCAGTGCCAGTTATAAAGGGGCTTAGGGGTAACTAGGTGTTTAAAAAAAATAAAACGGATCTTGATGATTTGGTGCTCGATAAAACCAATATGGAAAAGAAGAAGGAAACAGCATAGGCAATCACACCTTAAAAGCTCAAAAGCTACTGGAATATGTATTAAAACATTCTCTGAGTTTTTGGCCTACATAATGATAAAGGTCTTTATATAGGCTGTTATCAATCCTATTACAACAAAGACTAGGATTCCCAAGTTAAAAATGGAAAAGAACCGCTAACCAGGTAGAAACTACTAGAATAAAATAGAAAAGGATTCCAAAACCTAAAATAAGACTCACAAACCTTTAGTACTGCTCATTCCAAAAATATAAAAATTACCAGATCACCCCTAGCTTAGAAAAATTAAATAGAACTGAACTAACAGCTTACTAGTACAAATAGAGATAAAGTTAAGGCCAAATTTTTGTTTGAGATTTTATTACTAGTTTTTTTTTTTTTTTTTTTTTGTTTAGGGTTTATTGATGAGATTTTATCACGATGGTGGCAAAAATTTTCTTTCGTGATTCGTGGGTCCGTCGTGTATTTTTGGGTGGTTGTTCTGGGTTTGGGTTGGTGGTGGGTGGATGAGAAAGAGAGAAAAACAGAGAGACGGAGAACAAAGATGAAGAGAGAAAAGAGAGAACTTTTTTATATTATTTTATTCTATAATTTATATTATTTTAATATATTGTAGGTAAAAATAAAAGTTGGGATGTTGGGTGTATTATAAAATGGTATTGTATAATTAATAAAGTAATTTTTTGGGACGGTAAAATATGATAGAATAGCATTTGAATGCTCTAAAAGATTTTCCCATACTTTTAGCAATAGCAAGTCTGGATAATATGAGCACAAACTGATCAACCATTTCCAGAAGAAAAGGACTTGATGAGTATGATTTCTTTTGAGTTTCAATAAACTTGCTAAAATATACGTCTTATACCATTTGTACTTACGAGTGTGTACGTATTTTTTAAAACAAATCGTTTATTGAGTAAAACAAAAGTATTCTAAAAAATAAATATTTTCTATAACTAAAAGTATAGAACACATATTAAATATTTTTCATATTAATATTTATATACAAATATTTTAACTTGACTACTGAACAGTGAACATTGATATTGTTATCGATAGTATAATTGTTTATTTTGCTAAACTATGTCATTATACATGATGTTTAATTTTCAAAATCAATATTCTTAGTTTCATTTTTTACTAGTTATATTAAACAATAATATTTTCTTATTTTAATTTTGGTCTTGAGTTTTTATTTATTAAAATTGTAGGGACACAATTTGCAGCATAAGCCCAAGATGTATGGGATGTTAGCCAAGTGAGCCCAATACAATAAATTTGTAGAGAGTGTGTCAAAGAATTAGGCCCTAATGAATTTGACAACAACTAGTATAGATTTAAAAGATAATCAAGCAGGAACAAGACACATAAGACTGAATGAATTCACTGTCCGAGGAGGCAAATCTTGCATAAATCGATAGAACTGATTACAAATACAACTTCGATTGCTACAGTATTCTTTCTCTATTTTTTCGATTCCCCTTCCTTCAGGGGTCTCTTACATTATATATCTCATTCCTAGTGATCTTGGCTCTCCATTTGTCAATCGTCCAAGCCACTACTCGAATGCCCATCCCATCAGACACCCTTTCTAGCTCTCTGTGAGTTGCGGTAGCCAAGGAAGCACTGTTCAGGGGTCTTCTCTACATAAATGCAGCAAAAAAAGTAGCTGCAGTGCATTTAATGCGGAGATAGCAGTTTTTCCTTAGATATTTTTTGGTTTTCTTCCTTCTCATGTGTTCATAAGGTACGCTTCTAACACTGGAGCTTCTATGAAGGTCATTTTCATCATTGGAATGCGTATCTGAGCTATATTTGTCATGGCTGAGAAGGAATTCTTCCTCAGACCACCTTCTACTCCTTTCTTACTCATGAAACTCTAAACTGGAATCCCTCATTACTATTTGTCCCTCCTCGGATATGCCAACGTCCTCGGATATGCCAACATCCTCGGATAAGGCCCAAGGCCCAATATATAATTTTGGGCCCTTATCCCTACATTAGCCTCTCAAAACTCTAGTTTTTCCCTCTCGTCCAAAGAGAAAAGGTAGGGTTTTGATTTTTAAGAGATAAAACCATTTATTTCTCTGGTTCACACGTGTGGGGGTGTCGTTTTATGTGCCCCATGATTGCTACTGACGCTTTATGGCTTGCAAGGCGTCATTAATTGCTCAAAGCAGCATTATGTTTCCCACATCCAACGGCGAGGCGTAGATCCAATGGTTGACATTTTTCCTTGGGTTTTGAGTGGGATGACTCCCACTCAATCCCGCCTCTATATAAAGCATCCGGAGAACTCATTTCCCTCATTTTACAAGTCTTCAAGCTCTCTAGAGATCCCAAGCGCTCAAACTCACAAAACACTCTAAATTCCTAAGTCTTCATAACTCTTTCCTTAAGAAATTTTCTAATGATCATTTTTAGAGGATCAGGATTAGCACACTCACTTTTGTAAGTCTCCGTCTTTGTAGACTTTCTTTCACTTCTCGGCCAATCTCCTCGGCCCATTTAGTTCTTATTTCTTCACCTACAAATTCCAGTCGCTTTTTCTTAGGTTGACCAAATGGGTAGATTTGTGAACCTAGTAGACTCCCCTTCAAAATAGAAGCCTTTAAAGATAAGTACCACATACCCCAGGAAATTGGCCTACGATATTGTTCCTCAGAAAAAATCGTGTCACACAGAGAGGAAGGGGAAGTCATCATACCCATCATAGCTTTCATAGAAGGAGGGATGACTCTTCCCATGGGTAGGATAACACAGGACTACCTCCTCAACCATAGGTTATGCCCTCATCAATGTGCACCAAATATATTTAGGATCCTAGGCTGTGTCGATGCTCTTAACGAGCATCTCCAATTAGGACTCACCTAGCACGATGTGGTCCACCTATACAAATGCCATTCATAAGTCGACAGAAGGTATTACCTCAAGTCCAGGTCGCCCATCATCAGGCTTATCTTGTGCCTTCCCAAATCTAATAAGGGGATGAGGACAATTACCTCATCGCTTCGGGGACGTGGCATGATGGTCTTCATTGCCCAATCCAAGAGGGAGTGCCAGGTGGGATACCTTAGAGTTAGGTTTCCTAGCAATAGACTTAGATTCTTTAACCCTAACCGTCCTATTATCTCTCTGTTATTCTGCTGTCTTTTGATGATAGAATTAGATTTTCAAACTGTGTTTTGTTTCTCGGCTATGTTTGCAAATAAGAATCAAGTTGCTCCTCAGCTCAACGTTGTGGCTCTTAACTACCTGCTCAGATCGAAAATATTTGTGAGTGAGGACGGACAACTGCAAGTCGTCCACCTGGTTCTAGATTTTGAGCCCATATCGAAGATATTCCAAGAGGACGAACACGCTATTAAGGCAGGAGACCCATGATTGGCCAAAATCGATGTATCAAAGCTAGATTTCCTTGCCCAAGATGACCTTCCCCCAATCGTACTACCGATCCAGCAGAATCCTCCACCGTTCGCAATACCACTCCAACAGGTTCCTCCCCAAGCAACTGCAGTAAAAGAAGAGATAGCATCCTCCCGTTTATCTCTTGAAAATGAGATAGACAAATTCCATTTCGAGGAGGAAGAAGGAGCACCAGAGAGGCCTGTGTAGTTATTGGACTCTGAAACCGAGTCTAACAAATTTTTGGTAGCTCATCCTCTAAGATTAATTGTTACCCGAGTCGCCACCAGCTCGGAAGAAGAAGAAGGCATGGATTTGAAGCCGAAGACTGGCTTGAGGGGCCTAATGGCCAACAGGAATAAAGGGGGGTCAACCTCAAAAGAAGTTCCTAAGACCCAAGTTACTCCCAATCTTCCTCCTCCTCCGCCTCAGCTCCCTACTGGCCTTGGAATGAAGGCCAACCTGAACCTAAGGAAGAAAAGGCCAATTGAGGTCTTGAAGGAAGGTGAAGTGGCACCTCAAAAGAGTGCCAAGCAACAGAAGAAAACTAAGGACCCTCAGGACAAGAAGGCCAGATCAGTGGAGAGCAGGGACGAGGTTGAAATGCGCCGAAGGCAGAGCTCCTGAGCCCCTCAGCTAGAGGTGGAAGGTGCTCCCATCTCTTAGGACGCTACAATCTGAGAGTCCCAAAAGGGGCACGCCGGCATCCTCGTCGAGGCCCTAAAGCAGCCCCTTCTCCTCCCTAAAGACATGGAGGGCCTTAGGCGTATTAAGCAACTTGACCTCTTTATGTCACTGAAGAGGGACCTTGCAATGGTAAGTCAATTAGCCCCCTTTTTCGCTAACTACTAAGCTGCACGTTTATTCATGTATGGATACATTCTTTATAATCCCTTTGTTACTTTTATACAGGTCACCCAGCAGATTTATGTAGCTGAAGAATGGGTCAAGAACGCTTATGATGAGGTCAAGGCTAAGGCCCACTCCCATCTTGAGGTAGAGAAGGCGTTAGGAGCTCTGAAGGAGGAGCACACATAGCTGTTCGAAAAGCTGAAGAAGGCGAACAAGGCTCACCTAAGTGCCTTGGCGAGTTTAAAGACCGCAAAGAGGCAGGCTGAGGATCAGCTCCAGAAAATGCACGTAACTGAGATTAACCTGGCCACTGAAAAGCAAACCATTTTGGATCTAAAGGCAGAGCTGCAGAAAGCCAAAGACGCAGCTCAAGTGGCCAGGGAAGCCACTGAGGCCGCGGTGACGGCATCCACAAGTGTGGGGTGCGTGACACGAAGACCTGGCTGGCCGAAGAAGTGGCCGTAATGTGCAGGGACTATTGCACTAAGTCATGGGGAGTAGCCATAGACCGAGTGAGAGTCCCTGTAGACTCCGAGATGAGGAAGGTCGAGAATATCTTTTTCCCGACGGATATTCGAGAAATTTCGGGGTTGGACCCTCCTCCCAAGCAGCTCCCTTCCACCCAAGCTCCCCTTCTTAAGCCTAAAGTTTCTAAAGAGGCTGGAATGGATAAGGAGGCTTAATCTCCGACGAAGGCCAAGCCATCTAAGGATGACCTCTCAATCAAGGAAGTGGTCTCCTAGGCCAAGGATGCGGAGGCTAAGTCCAAAACTGGTGATGTCCACTCCAAGGCTGCTGATCCCAAGAAAGACACTCCTTAAGCCAAGGCCTAGCGTCTCGAACATAGGATTTTCTTTTGTAGTAGTTATATATATATATATATATATATATAACTTTTTGTAATGGCGTTCTATCCCTAAACAATGTATTCCCTTTTTTATTTAATGAAAAATGTTTTTCTTTTTATCTCCCATATCTTTATTGTTGTGTGCTTCAAAGCTTATTAATACTGCCCTCAACAAAATTTAACAATAGTATGCTAACAACAATCTACGCAATTTGATTAAGTACCAGTAATAAAGAGGTCTAACACACACATTTGTATTGAGAATCGAATCTTCTGCAATGAAATAAACATATACCTTTGGGAGAAAAGAAAGGGAGAAACAACCTTCATCCTGCTCATCACTTGGATAAATAGGCAAGGACTTCAACTTATTTAGAGCCATTGATAGACCGGTAGGTATCACAGTGTTAACTTTTCCCAAGCATGTGACCCTAGGAACCATGCATAATTAAGATTCTATTTTATACTTAGAAAGATGCCTGTAAGTGTTAGTTTTCCCCAAGCATTTGGTTCAAGGACACAAGCATGACTAAGGTTCTATTTAGGCACTTATAAGGATGTCATAGTGTGTTAATTTCCCCATAGCATCTAGTCCAAAGACTTCAAGCATGAATATGGTTCTATTTAAACACTTCTAAAAATGTCATAGTGTGTTAATTTCCCCATAGCATCTGGTCCGAGAATTTCAGGCATGACTATGGCTTTGTTTAAATACTTCTAAAAATGACATAATGTGTTAATTTCTCCATAGCATCTAGTTCGAGGACTTCAGGCATAACTATAGTTTTGTTTAAATACTTCTAAAAATGTCATAGTATGTTAATTTTTCCATAGCATCTGGTTCGAGGACTTCATGCATGACTATGGTTCTGTTTAAACACTTATAAAAGATGTCATAGAGTGTCAACTTTCCCAAAACATCTGGTTCGAGGACTTCAGGCAAGACTAAGGTTCGGTTTAAACACTTATAAAAATGTCATAGTGTGTTAATTTTCCCATAGCATTTGATCTAAGAACTTCAAGCATGACTATGGTTCTATTTAAACACTTATAAAAATGTCATAGTGTGTTAATTTTTCCATAGCATCTGGTCCGAGGACTTCAGGTATGACTATGGTTCTGTTTAAACACTTCTAAAAATATCATAGTGTGTTAATTTTTCCATAGCATCTGATCCGAGGACTTCAGTCATGACTATGGTTCTGTTTAAACACTTCTAAAAATGTCATTGAGTGTTAATTTCACCCAGGTATGTGGTCCGAGAGATCTAACATAACTTAGGATCTCTTTAACACTTATAAAAGATTGAATAATGAGAAGTATATTGTCTTTGATAATTGAACATATTGACAAAAAAGACTTTCATTAATAATAATACATTTTCAGGTTATTTACATTCCACGGACGTGGTATTACATGCTCATCTAAGTCTTCCAAAAAATATGCTCCAATACTAACCACCAAGGTGATGCGGTATGGTCCTTCCCAATTAGGCCCTAACTTTCCCCACATTGGGTTCTTCATAGTACCCAGAACTTTTCTCAACACCAAGTCACTAGGCACTAATGGTCTTATCTTTACGTAGGCATTATAACCTTGCTTAAACTTGTGTTGGTAGCATGTCAGTTGGACCATTGCATTTTCTCTCATTTCCTCAATCAGGTCTAGGCTTTTTTCCAGCAATCCGTTGTTATTACTCGGATCAAAAGTACTTGTCCTCAGCATTAGGAAACTGGTCTTTAAAAGGATAGTGGCTTCGACTCCATATGTCATTGAGGAAGGAGTCTCCCCTGTCGACCTGCGAGGTGTGATTCGGTATGTCCACAGGACATGTGGCAGTTCTTGCACCCATTTTTCCTTCGCATCATCCAACCTCTTCTTGAGTCCGCTTACAATGATCTTGTTAACAGCCTCGACTTGTCCATTTCCATGGGGATAGGATGGGGTAGAATATCTATTTGTAATTCCTAGATCACAGCAGTATCTCCTGAAAGATTTGCTATTAAACTGAAAGCCGTTGTCTAAGATGAGGATACGAGGGACTCTGAATCTTGTGACGATCTTCCATACAAACTTCTTGGCATCCACGTCTCTGATGTTTGCTAAAGGCTCGGTTTCGACCCACTTAGTGAAGTAGTCCGTGTTGATCAGTAGGTATCTTTTGTTTCCTACTGCCTTAGGAAAGGGGCCCACTATGTCTAAGCCCCATTGAGCGAATGGCCAAGGGCTGGACAATAGATTAAGGGCTCTCCCGGGTTGGTGTATGTTTGGTGCGAATCTTTGGCATTGGTCGCACTTCTTTACATATTCTTGTGCTTTCTTTTGCATATTTGGCCACCAATAGCCTTAAGTGATGGCTCTGTGTACCAAAGATATGCCTCTAGTGTAGCTCCCACGAATTCCCTCAAGTAACTCCTCAAGGAGTAATTTTGTTGCCTTGGGGTGTATACATAGTAGTTATGGCCCAGAAAATAAGCGTTTATATAACTTCTAGTCCTCGGACAGCCAGAACCGAGGAGCCTTTCTACATACTTTGTCTGCTTCTGATTTCTCCTCAGGTAAGGTGTCTTCTTTTAAGAACAGTGCTATAAGGTCTATCCAGTTAGGCCCCACCTTAACTTGGTGAACATGAACCACCTCTCTGTTCATCTCTATAGGCTTGCATAAGTCTTCTACAAGGATGACCCAAGGAGGTTACGAGCATGGCTAGGGTGTAATAACCCAAGGAAAAGCGCTAGCCACATCTGCGCTATACCTCAAAAGAACTAATCCTTTTGAGGTATAGCACAGATATGGCTAGCACTTTTCCTTGGGTCATTACATATGGTATCAGAGTCGGCTCGGTAACTCCATGTGGGCTCGAAGATACTACTTCACAAAGTGAGCCCTAACGAGAACGTTAGGGATTTAAGTGGGGGAGATTGTGATGCCCCAATTTGATTGATTGTGTGATATGTGTGGGTGTGTGATGAGTCCCACATCAAGTATTTACTGGGTAGATCTGGGCTTTATTAACAACTGCAAGGAGCCTCAATAGTCACTAGTCCTTTTAAGGTATAGCGTAGATGTGGCTAGCACTTTTCCTTAGGTCGTTACATAGGTTCCGCTCATTGTAGTGACCCAAAAAAGAGGGGTCTTGCATTCCATAGAATCCCACATTACCTAGGGAAGTACATGCAAATGTGTTTATAAGGAATGACTTCCCTTCAATGTGTAGAGGCCTTTTCCCCAGCGCAACTTGGGGAAGAACAAAACCGTGAGGGATATGGGTCCCAAAGCGAACAATATCTACACAGTTGGGGTGGGGTCGTTACAGATGGTATCAGAGCCGGCCCGGCAACCCCGTGTGGGCTCGGAGATACTACTTCACAAGATGAGCCCTAACGAGAACGTTAGGGATTTAAGTGAGGGAGATTGTGATGCCCCAATTTGATTGATTGTGTGATGTGTGTGGGTGTGTGATGAGTCCCACATCGGGTATTTACTGGGTAGATCTGGGCTTTATTAACCACTACAAGGAGTCTCAATAGTGACTAGTCCTTTTGAGGTATAGCGCAAATGTGGCTAGTGCTTTTCCTTGGGTCGTTACATATGGTATTAAAGTCATGCCCTAGTCGGAAGTGTGAGTCCCACACGCGAGGATGCGTGTGCTCGTAAGGGGGGTGGATTGTAGAGACCCAAAAAGGAAGGGTCTTGCATTCCATGAAATCCCACATCGCCTAGGGAAGCACATGGGAATGTGTTTATAAGGAATGACTTACCTTCAATGTGTAGAGGCATTTTCCCCAGCGCAACCTAGGAAAAAACAAAATCGTGAGGGGTATGGGTCCTAAAGCGGAAAATATCTACACAGTTGGGGCGGGGTCGTTAAGATCTATCCAATTAAGCCCTACCCTAACTTGGTGAACAGGAACCACCTCTCTATTCATCTCTATGGCTTGCATAGGTCTTCTACAAGGATGACCTGAGGAGGTTATGAGCGTGGCTAGGGAATTGACATGTGTGTTTTCGCTCCTAGGGATGTGCAATAGGTTGAAAAATTCAAATTCTGATTGTAGGTGTCTAACCTGACTCAAGTACCCCTACATTCTTTCATCCTTCGCTTCAAAATCTCCTTTCACTTGGCCGACGACCAATCTGGAGTTTGAAAACATATCTATGGCCTTTTTGCCCATTTTTCAGACCATGACCATTCCCATTAGCAAAGCCTCATATTCAGCTTTGTTATTGGTGGCCGAGAATCCCAATCTTAATGATTTCTTGATGGTGATCCTTTCGGGGAATACTAGTACTAACGTCACTCTGGAACCCTTTTGATTGGCTGCACCATCAATGTACACTTTCCAGGATAAGGGGCCCTGTTTGGAGATCATGCCAACCAATTTTCCATCCATGTGTTGTGTTTCTGTTTCTTTTTCTAACGAGGATTCAGTAAACTTGGCTACCAGATCTATGAGAACTTGACCCTTGACAGAGGTGCGAGGCCTGTATTCGATGTCGAAAGCCCCTAGGATTGTGGCTCACTTAGCAATCTTCCCCGTGTAATCAACACTACAGAGCAGAGCTCTAAGGGCAAGCTGAGTTAAGACAATAACCGTGTGTGCTTAAAAGTAATGGGGAAGTTTGCATGTGGTGTATACCATTACTAAAATAGCCTTTTCCAGTGGTAGATAACAGATCTCGGTCTCATGTAGTGACATGCTCACATAATAAACTAGCATTTGTGTGCCGCCATTAACTCGTATCAGGACTAAGCTTAGGGGCCACAGCAATATAAGCGAATAGGACTTTGTCAACTTCAGGGTTGGACATGATAGGGGGCCGAGAGAAATAATCCTTAAGCTGTTAGAAAGCCAAGGCACACTCCTCAATCCACTCAAACCCCTTCCATTTATTCATTAGTAGGAAGAATGTTCTACACCTATCTGCCGACCGAGAGATTAGTTCATGGCAGCAGTCATTCCGGTCAATTTCTGGACTTCTTTGGGATTCCAAGGTGGTTATAAGCTGTTGATCACTTTAATCTGGTCAGGGTTAACTTCAATTCCCCTATAGGTTACCATGTAGCCCAGAAATTTGCCTGATCCCACACCAAAGGAACATTTGGAAGCGTTGAAGTGCAACTTGTGTTTCCTCAGAATTTCGAAGATGTTCTTGAGATGCCCTAAGTGCTCAGATACTACCTTACTTTTTACCACCATATCGTTTATATAGACCTCGATGCTCTTACCTAACTATGGTTCAAACATCCTAGTCATCATCCTTTGATAGGTAGACCCTGCATTATTCAAACCGAACAGCATCACTTCGTAGTGGTAGTTTCCAGTGGGAGTGACAAAAGCTGTCTTCTCTTGATCATCCAGTGCTAGTGGTATTTGGTGGTATCCTTGAAAGGCGTCTAGGAAGCTCATCCGAGGATGGCCTACGGTTGCATCCACCAGCTGGTCTATCTTAGGCATAGGGAAGGGATCCTTTGAGCAAGTCATATTCAGATCTGTGAAGTCCACACACACTCACCATTTCCCACTTTTCTTCTCCACCACCACTTTATTGGCAACCAACTCAGGGTAAAATACCTCCTTAATAGCCCCTGCTTGCTTTAGTTTATTCACCTCATCTCTAACAGAATCAGAGTGGTCCCTAAACGAGCGCTGAGGAAGTTGCTTCTTGGGAGTGACAGAGGGATTAACGTTTAAATGATGACAGATGAAGCTCAGATCCACCCCCGGGGCTTCGTAAGCACTCCATGTGAAGACATCAACATTTTTTCTAAGGAACTCTATTAGCTCTTCCTTCTTTGGAAGAGGTAGTCTAGCCCCGATCTGAAAGAATTCTCTGAATCGTCACCAATAACAACATTTACCAAACCTTCACATTTTTCCTCCTTGTCCGACCCATCAACAAGCAACGTAGGAGCTTTTAATTGCTATAAGCCCCCTTCGGCATGGACTGAGGACTCGGCCTCGGGCTGATGCCAGATGGCAACTACCAGGCATTGCCTGGCCACAGATTGATATCCCAAGATCTCTTTAACTTGGCCCTCAGAAGGATATTTCACCTTCTGGTGTAGAGTAGAAGAAACAGCTTCTAGGGTATGAAGCCAAGGTTCGGCCACAATGGCTGTGTAGGGTGAATAAGCGTCTACCACGATAAAGTCCACCTCCACTACTTCTGAACCAGTCTACACGAGTAGCCTAATTTGGCCCTTTGGGATGATGATCTTTCCATCAAAACTTACTAGAGGCAAGCTGTAGGGTGTAAGGTCCTCAGGTCTCAAGCTCAGCCCCTTATACAGGTAGATGTACATTATCTCGGCATCATTGCCTTGGTCTACCATCACCCTCTTCCCATCATACCCCCTAATCCTGAGTGTGACCACCAAAGCGTCATCATGGGGCTATATGGTTCCGATCTTATCCTCTTTCGAAAAACCCAGTGTTGGTTTGGTGTTCCTTTTAGCCCTCTTCGACTATGGATTGGGGTCCTCGGTGGTCAACCGAGTCATAGACATCACTCTGGAAGGACAAGGCCTAGTCCTCCCTTGTGCGGCAAAAATGACTTTTATCATGCCTAATGGAGGTCTCGAAGGAGCATCTCTCCGTGGTTCCTAGCCAGTCTAGCTCCCCTAGCCACTGGAATGATGTAAGAGGTGTCTTCATTTTCCTTCCCGGACCAGCTGGTCCAAATGGTCCTACAAGTTCCTACAGTCTTCTATAGTATGTCCCTAGTCTTGGTGATATTGGCAATAGAGGCTCTGATTGCGCCTCATAGGGTTTCCTACCATCTTGTTTGGTCATTTGAAGAATGGCTCATTTTTAATCTTCACTAGAACATAATGCATCGGCTCTGAGAACACCGCATTGACCGCCTGAGCATTAGTAAGCCCTGGCTACTCAACGTAGTCCCTCATAGGCTGATTGTTATTGGACCTATCTGACCTGAAATCCCTCCTCTCTTGAGAAATAACCTTTGCCTTACCTTTCCCCTGCTGCTGGCCTTCTTCAACCCTCTTATACTTGTCAATCCGTTCCATGAGTTGGCGCACGCTAGTGACAGGTTTTCCTATCAAGGACTTCCTTAAACCGTGATCGGTTGGGAGGCCACTCTTGAAAGTATTGATGGCGACGTCATTAAAGTCACCATCTATCTCATTGTACATTTTCTAGTATCTGTTCGAGTACGTTTTCAGGGTCTCCCCTTCTCGCATGGATAAGGACAGTAGGGAATCTAAGGGCTGAGAGACTCTGCTACAAGTGATGAAGTGAGAGCCAAATGCTTAGGTGAGCCTCCTGAAATCCCTCCTCTCTTGAGAAATAACCTTTGCCATACCTTTCCCCTG
Source organism: Quercus suber (assembly GCF_002906115.3). Lineage (NCBI taxonomy): Eukaryota > Viridiplantae > Streptophyta > Magnoliopsida > Fagales > Fagaceae > Quercus > Quercus suber. The sequence continues at coordinate 901,311 of NW_027069674.1, read as the reverse complement.
CTGCTGGTCTTCTTCAACCCTCTTATACTTATCAATATGTTCTATGAGTTGGCGCACGCTGGTGACAGGTTTTCCTATCAAGGACTTCCTTGAACCGTGATCAGTTGGGAGGCCACTCTTGAAAGTACTGATGGCGACGTCATCAAAGTCACCATCTATCTCATTGTACATTTTCTAGTATCTGTCCGAGTACGTTTTCAGGGTTTCCCCTTCTTGCATAGGTAAGGACAGTAGGGAATCTAAGGGTCGAGGGACTCTGCTACAAGTGATGAAGTGAGAGCCAAATGCTTGGGTGAGCCCCCTGAAATCCCTCATCTTTTGAGAAATAACCTTTGCCTTACCTTTCCCCTACTGCTGGTCTTCTTCAACCCTCTTATACTTGTCAATCTGTTCTATGAGTTGGTGCACACTGGTGACAGGTTTTCCTATCAAGGACTTCCTTAAACCGTGATCAGTTGGGAGGCCACTCTTGAAAGTACTGATGGCGATGTCATCAAAGTCACCATCTATCTCATTGTACATTTTCTAGTATCTGTCCGAGTACGTTTTCAGGGTCTCCCCTTCTTGCATAGATAAGGACAGTAGGGAATCTAAGGGTCGAGGGACTCTGCTACAAGTGATGAAGTGAGAGCCAAATGCTTGGGTGAGCCCCCTGAAATCCCTCATCTCTTGAGAAATAACCTTTGCCTTACCTTTCCCCTACTGCTGGTCTTCTTCAACCCTCTTATACTTGTCAATCTGTTCTATGAGTTGGTGCACGCTGGTGACAGGTTTTCCTATCAAGGACTTCCTTAAACCATGATCGATTGGGAGGCCACTCTTGAAAGTACTGATGGCGACGTTATCAAAGTCACCATCTATCTCATTGTACATTTTCTAGTATCTGTCCGAGTACGTTTTCAGGGTCTCCCCTTCTCGCATGGATAAGGATAGTAGGGAATCTAAGGGTCGAGGGAATCTGCTACAAGTGATGAAGTGAGAGCCAAATGCTTGGATGAGCCCTGAAGGAATCTATGGAACTTGCCCTCAAGCCATCGAACCACCTCATTGCCACGGGTCCTAGACTAGAGGGGAACACCTTGCACATTAAGGCTTCGTCCTTGAAATGGACGATCATTCTCTGGTTGAAATGGCTCACATGCTCCACAGGATCTGTTCAACTGGTGTAGATGGTGAACGTTGGCTTATTGAACCATCGAGGTAGTTTTGCACCCTGAATCTTGTGCGTGAAGGGTGAATTGGAAATATGGTTTAACACCTTGCTCATAGGGTCATTTCCCAGGCTTCCACATGGCGGACTCTTATGCCTACGCTTGTGGTGGTGCTCCTCCTCGTAGGAGAAGGACTTGCTAGGCGGGATGCGAGACCTTCACCTATAGCTGACATCCATTTCATCACCAGAAGAAACGTCTGAGTTAAAGGGGGTTCGCCTTCGCCGTGCATGGCGCAACTCCTTCTTCAACCGATTGATCTCCAATTGCATGCCCTTGTTACTCTTCGCATGGGAGATACGACTTCCACCTCGAGGTTGACTCCTATCAGTATGTGTGGTATGCACACTTCCTTCACTGTCACCTCTCCGCTTAAGGTTGACAAAGGGGTCGCCTTGCTGGGATCCCATAGATTCTGCTCGGTGTGGACCTGAACCTATCATAATTAACCGCTGCACGCACTATCGCACAAGTTCTCCCCATAGATGGCACCAATTGTAAGGACACAGTTTGCAGCCCAATCCCAAGATGTATGAGATCTTGGCCCAGTGAGCCCAATACAATAAATTTGTAGAGAATGGGTCAAAGAACTAGGCCCTAATGAATTTGACAACAGCTAGTATGGATTTAAAAGATAATCAAGCAGGAACAAGGCACATAGGACTAAATGAATTCACTGTCTGAGGAGGCAAATCTTGTATAAATCGATAGAACTGATTACAAATGCATCTTCAATTGCTACAGTATTCTCCTTCCTGGTGACCTTGGCCCTTCATTTGTCAATCCTTCAAGCCACTACTCAAGTGTCCATCTCATCAGACACCCCTTCTGGCTCTCTATAAGTTGCGGTAGCCAAGGAAGCACTATTTAAGGGGTCTTCTCCACATAAATGCGGTCAAAAAATAGCTGCAGTGTATTTAATGTAGAGGTAGCAACTTTTCCTTAGATATTTTTGGATTCCCTTCCTTCTCGTGTGTTCATGAGGCATGCTTCTAACACTGGAGCTTCTATTAAGGTCATTTTCGTCATTGGAATGCGCATCTGAGTTATATTTGTCATGGCCGAGGAGGAATTCCTCCTCGGACCGCCTTCTACTCATTTCTTACTCATGAGACTCTAAACTGGAATCTCTCATAACTATTTGTCCCTCCTCGAATATGCCAACATCCTCGGATTAAGCCCAAGACCCAATATATAATTTTGGGGCCTTATCCCTACAAAAATTTTCTATAATTTGAATGAATCAATCTTATAATCATATACAATATGTATATATGTATTTGAGATTCCAAATAAACAAAAATGAAATTATCTTAAATTATACTAATATGAAACCATAAATACTTTTTATTTGTCTACGTGAATGAATGATTTTTGTACTATTAGGTTAGATTTATGCTCATTTGCTCTCTCATGGAGCGGCATACCCACACAAAAAAAGGGTATCAATCATTCTCTCTATAGTCAATGCTTAGCTTAGCTTCGAAGATTGACAAGAAGACCTCCATTGTGCATCTTTCTTTCAGAATACAAGAACACATTATTTACTAATAGAATATAAGGTAAGGCAAAAGCAAGAGTGAAACTACAAGCTAAAAGCAGCCATCTCAAACATCCTAGTAGGAAAGACAAATATAATATTCTTTCTAAATAATCGCTTTACTGCATCAAAACACGTAGGTTAACAACACTGCGGCTTCAAAAACGTACTTGGTAGAAGAGCTTTCCAAGCTTGTATTCAAGATAACCCTTAACGAAGAGGTATCAAGGAAAACCTAGGAATATATTGTTGCAACAAAGTGGGGAGATTCATCTTAATGTCTCCGATAATATCATAGACATAATCCAAATTTGTTGGTGTTGTTATAGACTCAAAAAATAGAGTTATCTATCATCTTTGCCAGCTTAATAACTTTATTAATGGGAAATCGAGACAGATAGAACTTCACCAACAAATCTACCATGTCATCACGCTCCTAATTGTCTTTATATGAAAAAGAAGGAATTATGCGAGGCATCCCAAATCGAGTGAGGGATAACAACATTGGTAGGAGATCATGGGGTCACTTAATACCACCATAGGTGTTCTGTGTTGAGTCCATTGCTTAGTGATAGCTCGAAAATGTGTTAAAAACATAAGAGTTGTTTAGACCCCCAAATTAAATATTACGGCTCGATTGATTTTACTATAACTTATATTAAGTGCGGAATTAAAGCCAACATAAAATAGTTGTAAATTACTAAAGGGAGGTTAATATGAACGTTCACACACCCTTTAGTGGAGTTCAATAGAAGCCATTAATCCATAGGTTGAGGGGTTAAGCTAGAGCCCTAATAAGGAATAGTTAAAGACCCTCATACTACTAAGGATCGTTACCCCCCTTAAGTCTCCCTTGATGGGATATTGGAAGAGCATCAAAACTCCTTAATTCCCGTGTTGTTCTGTTAAGGAGTAGGTCCTCCTAAATCTTAACTGAAATCATAAAGATAATAATTTACAGTAGTTTATTATGTAATAACTCGAGAGGCCCGATTTAGTGTAAAGCCCAATTGTGACTAACCCTATCTTCTAGTCTATATATATATATATATATATATATATACCCTACTTAGGGTTAGTTGTAAATAGCACTTGAGCATACAATAAAAATGCAACCGCTAGAGCCTTTATTTTATTGACGTAAGTTGTCAAGCCAAACCACGTAACTCTCCATGTTCTCTATTTTTCTCTTTTCTTATTTCTGCTCCCTCTACAATTTTTCTTTATGAAATTTTCTATTTCATTTTAATTTCAACATAGTGTCAAAGCAAATTTAACAATCTTAAAAATTAAACAATAAAATTATTATCATTTCATTATTTATATTAAAAATTTTAACATTGTACTAAAGACTAAAGTAACAACATCACATTCTCAACTTCACCTTAAAGCCGTAGCTTTAGGGTGGGGGGCGGTTGGGAGAAAATACTCTTTACTAATGGTAAATTTGCTAAATAGCTTTAAGGGGCTTAAAGCTTTTTAAGCCCTTCTAAATGCAGAGTAAGGCTCTTAAGCTCCGTCCAAAGTCAAATCAAATTAATTGTAGAACTAAGTAAAACCAAATCAAATACATTTGGGGTAGTGTGTATATATATATATTAGAGATAAGTTGATAGTGAGGAGGGGGAAGGGGAGGGAGAGTTCTAACCAATATATGTCATTACCACTATATTACCACTTTTTTTTTTTAATGGTCACACTATATTACCACTTGAACCCACCTTTATGCTCGTTTTGATATACGTTGGTTTGGTCCAAATTTTTTTTTATTTTAAAGACCCGTTTAGTCTATTCACTATACAATATAAAATAGAGATGTAACCCTCTTCTTTTACCAAAGTCCTCCAACCCATTTGGCGTAGGTGGACATGTGACAAGAAACTTTTAACAATTGTATCAACTAACACTTATCTATTTTTAATATGGTTAAATTTTAGGTATAATATCTTAGATGTAGTACGTTAGACTTCTCAATTATATTCAAACACATGGCTATGTTGACTAATAAAGCACAAATAATATTATCTTTTTAAAGGACAAGTAAATTCAATACAACTATATCTATGTGATTAAATTTTATTGAAAAACCTAATGTATCGCACCTAAGTACCTATGCCTAAATTTTTCCATTTTACTAAAATCGTAAAAATTTATATTAGAGAGAACCAAAAAATATGGGGGAAAAAAAAAAAAAAAAAAACCCAACAACAACAACAAAATACAAGACAACCCACAATATTTGAAATATGGAGGGTTTTTAAGTGTAGAGCATGTATAATTTAATATTGAACAATACCTTAAAAAAAATTAAGGGTTTTGTAGCTAAGTTGACACTTTTTCATATACAAAGTGTTTGGGGGTTTAGGGGGAAAAAGGTAGTTGCAAGGTTAGTAGCATGTTGTAATTATCTCTAAAAAAAAATGGTATCTCTTGGTGCATTCAATAAATATGTTTAGCCTTCAAGTACTCATTCCTAATGTTTTAACTATGGAATTATCTTTACTCAAAAAAAAAAAAAAAAAAAAACCTAAGGAATTATCCTTGCATCCATATATAATATGAAGATTTTTATTTTCTTCTTTTGGGATAAAATATATAAAGACACGCACATACTAACATAATTGAGACAATATTATACATACGAAGTTCGATTTTGATTTGTCAAAGTAATAGTGCGTTTGGATACCGCTTATTTTGTTAAAAACTAAAAACTGAAATTAAAAAAAATTAAAAAAAATCTGATTACTGACTACACTAAAAACACTGTTTATATATCTTGATACACTATTCATACCAGGCGCTGGTCCAAAAAAAAAAAAATATATATATATATATATATGGCTGAAATGCAAAACGTCCAAACGTGGACGTTATCTAAACCAACCCTATAATGTGACCTTGGAGGGGTTATCATAAACGAATGGCCCCAAAAGCTTATTATTATCTATAACGAGCGAGCCTTCATTGTCACAAACACTTTTTGTCCACAATTGACAATCCACACCATGAACACAAAAGAAAATAGGCATCAATTGGTGGGGGCTTTTTTCATTTATGGGTAATACGAGTAAAAACGAAAGTATTGCTTACCTCCACGTGGCCTGCACTGGTTGGTGGACCAAATAGAGAGTGTTGCTCTATGAGGAGCATACCCATAATCCAGGAAACATTACTGCCTGTTTAAGAAAAAGACTTCTTAAGAAATGTTAATGATCCCCCCCCCCCCCCCCCCCCCCACAAAAATAAATAAATAAGTTAATGAATGTTTAAAGACATTAGTTTAAGAATTATTAATTAATTTTGTTGACAGTTTTTTATTTTTTATTTTGAAAATGATCTTAAAACTTTTTTAATATAATTTATTAATAATTATTTTAAAGACACTCGTTATCGTTACCTTATTTTCATGAGATTAAATTCTGTAAAGATGTGATGTAAAATTCATGTTTTAGCGTTCCAATCTTAATATGTCATATCATCTTATCATATATTTAAGAATAAGTATAACCACACTAAATTAATTATAATACTTATATATAAATCCAACCAAATTGAGAGTTTATTCAGATGTTATTAGGATTGGTAAAACGTATTGAATTTTAAGAAAAATGCTAACGTGACAATTTCTTATTGGATAATGTAGGGTTAGGATTTGTGGCCCAAGCCCAAAATAATAAATTTGTAGAGCGTGAGTGATAGAGCTAAGTTGACTGTGGAATTCACAACGGTTGATTACAACGTCCAAGTATAAACCAGCATAAAGATACACGTAAAAATGAAATAAGTTGAAGTCCGAAGAGGCTTATGATAAATTGGATAATGATTACAATTCTTAGGGCTACAGTAAGACCTTTCTTTTTTTTTCGTCCCCTCTCTTATCAGAAGCCCTTCTTCTTTATATAGCATCCTTCCCCATCATCCCCCTCGTCCACTTGTTCTTCATCTGGGTACCTACTTGAGTGTATGTCATGTCATGTATCTTCTTTAACTTTTTGTGAGTAGCGGTAGTTGAGGTTACACTGCTCAGGGGTCTTCTCCACATAAATGCGGCCAGAAAAGTTGCTGCAATGTATTTAATACAGTGGTAGCAGCTTTTCCTTTAGATATTTCTTCGTTCTTATCGTCTCCAGATATACTCAGAGCTTATCTTGATCACTGGGGTTGCTAGGAAGATCATTCGAACCTTCCACACGTTTGATTAATCAATATTATTCGTATCCGAGGAGTAGGACATTTTTGGACCGCTGGTGACCTCTTCGGATTGTACTCCTCCTTCGTTTCTAGGTATCCTTCTTCCAGATGGACTTTATCTCAACCGGTTTCTTCTCTTCAGACACACAGTAATCCTCAAGTAGGGCCCTATGCCCTCTACGTTAGATTGGGCTTTTCCCCCCACAATAGCCCCTCAAAATTTTAATTTTTCCCTCGCATCCGAGGAGAAAAAATAAGATTTTGACCTGTCACGCAGTAAAAAAATTGAAAAAACACATAAATATCCAAGCTTGCACGTGTGTAGGCATAGATGCAAGTGCTTCATCATTGCCGCTGTCGTTTCCGCATTCCCAAAACGCTGTATTAATTACTCCTGGCGGCGTTTTGTCTTTTACATCCAACGATGGGTCATTGATCTAACGGACATGGTTCTTCTTCGGGATTTGGGCGGGATGAGTTACACCCCTTCACCTGTCCCCGTATATAAGCCCTCAAAGGAGGTTATTTCTTCTTTACCTTACGAATCCTCAGACCACCCAGCAAACTCACGCACTCAAATCCTTCGATCTTCTTCAATCACCTGTCTTATTACTTCCCAAAATCTACAAAAAATCCAGTTCGAGTTCAGAGATCATTCTCCAGTTCCGTCTGTGTAAGTTTCGACATCCTTAATTCATCATTCTCTTCTCGACCAGGGTTCTTAACCTTCAAACCCCTATCTCCTAGTTATTGCTTCGAGTATTTCTTAAAAATGGGTAGATTTCAATACCTCGTCAATAGTCCTGCCTTAATAGAAGAATTTAAGCAAACCTATAGTATACCGTAGGGGGTAAATCTGAGGTATTGCCCTCCAGAGCGGATATTAACTGACCGAAGAGAGGGGGAAGTCATAATCCCCATGATAACCTTCATTGAAGGGGGAATGACCCTTCCAATGGATTCCATCACCATGAACTACCTTCGCAATCATAGACTTTCTCCCGAGCAGTGCGCGCCCAATACCTTTAGGATCCTAAGAGCCATTGATGCCCTGAACCTTCATCTAGGATTAGGACTGACCTGGTGTGACTTGGTACATATGTACGAGTGTCATAGCCAAAAGGGAGCGGGATATTACCTTAAATCCCGGTCCGACACCGTTAGACTTCTCTCCTGCCTTCCCAAGTCAAATAAAGGGATGAAAGACGACTATTTAATCATCTCGGGCATGTGGCATGATGGTCTTCACTGTCTGACCCAACCAGGAAAGCCAGGTGTGACTTCCTAGACTTAGGATCTCTAACAGTAGATTTAAGATCTTCACTCTTCATAATCTGTCTTTTCCTTTATGTCATTATTTTCCAGTTTTCTGACTAAGTTTTTTTATTTATTATTATTATTTTTTTAATGTTTATAGATAAAGATCACACTTCTCCTCGGCTTAGCCTCACCAATACAGCCGCGCTTAATTATTTATTACGCTCGGAGATCTTCGTGAGTGAAGACGGGCAGCTTCGGTCCGTTCCTCTCATCCTCAGCTACACACCAAAATCAACCGATATTCAGCCAGTTGGCAACGCCATTACACAAGGTGATTATCAGCTCTGGCAAATAGACGTCGCTCGGCGTGGCTTCTTAGTGCCATACGACCTTGAACCCGTACCATACCCAAATCCACAAGGTGTGCCATTGCTTGTTCAGCCAGTTCAGTAAGTCCCCCTTGAACCGGTGGTTATAGGCGAGAGGGTTGGCTCCTCGTCCTCTTCACTAGAGGAACAAATAGACAAATTCAAATTCGAAGGAGAAGCTTCAGGAGGGGTTCAAGTGATACCATCCTCAGACTCCGAGGAGGAGATTGATAGGCAGTTCAGTGTCCATCCTCCCATTCTGATAACTGCTCTTCCAGAAGACTCTTCGGAAGAGGAAGACATGTCAGACTTAAAGGCTTTGATGAAGAATAGAGGCAAGAAGGCTGAGCCGAAAGGGACTGGGACTTCCCAACCAGTGGTGAGTTTGCCTCCACCGCCACCTCAGGTTCTTGATATTGGCTTAAAGCCCTTACCGGATTTGAAGAAGAAGAGGCCCCTCGAAATTGAGGAGAGGGAGGTGGTGGTGCCACCAAAAATAACCAAGCAACAGAAGGAGGCGAAAGACCACTGGAGCAAGAGGGCCTCATCTACTGAGAGCCGAGATGACCCTCATGTTGCTGATGTGCGCCGAGGGCCATGCACATGGTCTCCTAAGTTGGAGTTGGACGGCGCTCCTATTCCTTGGGATACTTCCCTCAAACACTATGATAGGGGAAGAGCAGAACTAGTAGCTGACGCCTTGGAGCAACCATTGCTCCTTCCCCAAGACATGGATTCATACAGGCGCTTTAGCCAGTATGAACTCTTCGTATCCCTAAAGAGGGATTTGGCCATGGTAAATGAGTTACTCTAGCTCTTCAATTTGGGATGTTAGTTTTTGTTTGTTTTGCGCTAACTCTTTCACTTTACTATGCAGATTACTCAGCAAGTCTTTGTGGCTGAAGAGTGGAACAAGAAAACCTATATCGAAGCCCAAGCGGAGGCCCACTCTCTGTCCTAGGCAGAAAAGTCTTTGGGCAGCCTAAAGGAAGACTTTTTTCAACTCTCTGAGCAGCTCAAAGAGGTAACTAATGAAAGAAATAGTCTTAATGCGAGCCTACAGAATGCTGAGAGCCAAGCCGAAGCCCAACGCAAGCTACTAAATAAGACTGAGACCAATTTGGCAGCTGAGAAAGCGCTTGTGAAGGAACTTTGCGCTGAACTCCAAAAGGCCAGAGAGACTGTCAAGCTGGCTCAAAAGAATGCTCAGCTGGCTAAGGAGGCGACCGAGGTTGAAAGAAAAGCAACATATCAGCTGGGGGTGGAGGAGACCGAAAAAGGCCTCACTGAGCAGTTTACCTCGGTCAGCCGAGACTATTGCGATATAACGTGGGGCAAGGCACTGGATGCTGCTGGGGTCCCTGCGGACTCAAAACTGAAACTGCCTGGGAGCATATATTACGATCCTGATATCCAAGAGCTCCCAGGGTCTGATCCCCCCCTCCAACACAACTCCAGGAGGCCTCGAAGCAACTCTTGGTCAGCCAAGTTCCTCTAATCACCCTCGAGGCCTCCAAGGAGTCTAGTCAGCCTGGTGATTAGAGTAAGCCAGCTGAGGCACCCAAGGACAAGGTGAGGGCTTGTGAAAGAAGAAAACCCCTCCAGCACCTAAGACCCAGCCCCAGATACTACTGTAACTCAGCCCAGTCAGGCTGCCGACCCTTGGTCCCTCAAGCGAGGACTTAGATACTTACGTTTTTTTTTTTTTTTTTTATTGTACTTGTACTTTTTTTTTTTTATGTAAAGGGTTGTAAACTATTTTCTTTTGATCAATGAAACAGTTTTCCTTTTACTTCTGGTGTCTTCGTTGCATATCTTATGATTTACTTTTGCTGCAAATAACTGTACTTTGTAATTATGGCAATGTAGGTAAACATAACCACCATATCATACTGACAATGTACATAACCAAAATTGGTACTGAAAGAGCAGTTTGTACAAGAATTACTACTAAGTAATGAATGCAACGAGTGATATAAAAGCTTCACAGGTCTTTTCAAACATGCAGAGAGAAGTTATCATAAGTTAGGGTTAATTTAAATACATTCAAGAATTTAAGGCATGACTCATTCCAAAGTTAAACTTCAATAATAATAACTGTACAGAAATGTTGACTAACCCATATTATCTAGTCCGAGGACTGCAGACATGATTAGATTTAAGTGTAAACACTTAAAGAACCGTGAAGGAGTGTTAACTAACCCAAATCATCTGGTCTGAGGATTACAGGCATGACTGGATTTAAGTTTAAACACTTATAGAACCGTGAAGGAGTGTTAACTAACCAAATCATCTGGTCTGAGGACTACAGGCATGATTGGATTTAAGTTTAAACACTTATAACACCATGAAGGAGTGTTAACTAACCCAAATAATCCGGTCCGAGGACTACAGGCATGATTGGATTTAAGTTTAAACACTTATAGAACCGTGAAAGAGTGTTACCTAACCAAATCATCTGGTCCGAGGACTACAGGCATGATTGAATTTAAGTTTAAACACTTATAGAACCGTGAAGGAATGTTAACTAACCCAAATCATTTGGTCTGAGACTACAGACATGATTGGATTTAAGTTTAAACACTTAGAGAACCGTTAAAGAGTATTAACTAACCCAAATCATCTGGTCCGAGGACTACAAGCATGACTGGATTTAAGTTTAAACACTTAGAGAACCGTGAAGGAGTGTTAACTAACCCAAATCATCTGATCCGAAGACTACAGGCATGACTGGATTTAAGTTTAAACACTTATAGAACCGTGAAGGAGTGTTAACTTACCTAAATCATCTAGTCCGAGAACTACAAGCATGATTGGATTTAAGTTTAAACACTTAGAGAACCGTTAAGGAGTGTTAACTAACCCAAATCATCTGGTCCAAGAACTACAGGCATGATTGGATTTAAGTTTAAACACTTAGAGAACCGTTAAAGAGTGTTAACTAACCCAAATCATCTAGTCCGAGGACTACAGGCATGATTGGATTTAAGTTTAAACACTTATAGAACCGTTAAGGATGACGAATTGTCATAGTGATTGAAGAGAAGATTTGATTAATAATAGTACCTTTTGAGGTTATTTACATTCCAAGGGCGCGGTATCACATAACTATCTAGGTATTCCAGGAAATATGCCCCAATGCCAGTCCCTAAAGTGATACGATATGGCCCTTCCCAATTGGGTCCTAACTTCCCCCAAGCTGGGTTTTTTGCAGTACCCACAACTTTCCTGAGTACCAAATCACTAGGTTCTAGAAGCCTTAGCTTTACGTTGGCATCATAGCCTTGCTTGAGCTTTTGTTGGCAATGTGCTAATCAAACCATTACATTTTCTCTCCTTTCCCTGATCAAATCCAAACTCCTTTCTAACAGCTCATTGTTAACAGTCGGACTAAACGAGCTGGTTTTTAGAGTTGGGAACCCAGTTTCTAGAGGGATGACAACTTCAGCCCCATAAGCCATCGAGAAAGGAGTTTCTCTAGTAGATCTGCAAGGCGTAATTCTGTAAGCCCAAAGTACGTGTGGCAACTCTTCCACCCACTTGCCCTTCGCATCGTCTAGTATTTTCTTTAATCCATTAACTATGATTTTGTTAACTGCTTCTACTTTTCCATTCTCCTAAAGATAGGCAGGGGTGGAGTATCTGTCTGTGATTCCCAGTTCGCTACAATAATTTCGGAATGCTTTGCTGTCGAACTGTAGGCTATTGTCCGAGATGAGAGTATGAGGAACTCCGAAACAAGTAATAATATTCTTCCATACAAATCTCTGCACATCTACGTCTCGAATGTTGGCTAGAGGTTCAGCTTTAACCCATTTGGTGAAATAGGCTGTGCCAACCAGAAGGTACTTCCTGTTTCTTGCGGCTTTTGGGAATGGACCCACTATATCTAAGCCCCATTGAGCTAACGGCCATGGACTAGATAGTGGGTTGAGGACTCCACCTGGTTGGTGTATGTTCGGCGCAAATCATTGACATTGATCACACTTCTTAACATACTCATGGGCTTCTTTTTGCATATTCGGCCACCAATAATCTTGAGTAATGGCTCAGTGAGCTAAAGACCTACCTCCGGTGTGACTCCCACAGATTCCTTCATGCAATTCCTTTAGTAGCAACTCAGCCGCTTCAGGATACATACATAACAGGTACGGTCCTGAATAGGAGCGTTTGTATAATTTCTGGTTCTTGGATAGCCAGAATCTGGTTGCCTTCCTCTGAATTTTGTCAGCTTCCCCCTTCTCTTCAAGCAGAATATCTTCTTTCAAGAATTTAACTATCGGATCCATCCAGCAGAGCCCGGTTCTGATTTGGTGAACTTGGATTACGTCTCTTCTTGCCTCAATAGGCCCATGCAAGTCCTCGACGAGGATAACTCTTGGCAAATTTTGTACCAAAGAGGTAGCGAGTGTGGCTAGAGAGTCAGCATGTGCGTTACCACTTATGGGGATGTGCAGCAAACTGAAAAATTCGAACTCCAACTACAGACATTTAACTCGGGTCAAGTATCCCTGCATTCTCTCATCCTTCGCTTTAAACTCACCTTGTACTTGACCCACGACTAACCTTGAGTCCGAGAACAATTCCATTGTCTTTCCTCCCATTCTTTGGACCATAGACATTCCCATTAATAGGGCTTCATACTCCGCCTCATTATTTGTTGCCAAGAAATCCAGCCTTAACAATTTTTCAATGATGATTCTCTCGGGGGATATCAGCACTAGCCCCACTCCAAAACCTTTCTGGTTCGCTGCGCCGTCCACATACACTTCCCAATGGGAGGGGCCTTGTTGAGAAATCATGCCAACTAATTTTTCGTCCATGTCCTTCTCTGCCGTTACTTCTTCTAAACTAGGTTCCGTAAACTCGGCCACCAGATCTGCAAGGATCTGCCCCTTAACCGAAGTGCGAGGCATGTATTTGATATCGAAATCCCCCAGGATAGTGCCCCACTTGGCTATTCTTCCTGTGTAGTCGGAACTTCGAAGTATGGATTTAAGCGAGAGTTGTGTAAGCACAACAACCGTATGTGCTTGGAAGTAACGAGACAATTTTCATATTCCAAGTACTACTGCCAAGATAGCTTTCTCCAGCGACAAGTACTTAATCTCGGCCTCATGCAAAGATTTATTCNGTACTAAACTCACGGCATAAGAAACCACAACAATGTAGGCAAACAGGACCTTATCTGGTTCAGGACTGGACATAATTGGTGGCCGAGCCAAGTAGTCTTTGAGTTGTTGAAAGGCCAAAGCACATTCTTCAGTCCATTCAAACCCTTTCCACTTGTTGATTAGTGAGAAGAAAGGTTTACACCTATCTGCTGACTGAAAGATGAATTGGTTCAGGGCAACGGTCATTCCTGTCAATTTCTGAACCTCTTTCGGATTCCGAGGAGACTGTAGATTTTGTATAGCCTTTATCTGATTGGGGTTAACCTCAATTCCCCTGTGTGTCACCATGTACCCCAAGAACTTGCTTGACCCTACACTGAATGGGCATTTGGAAGCGTTCAGACGTAGCTTGTGCCTTCTTAGGATTTCAAAAGTGTTGTCAAGGTCCTTCACATGCTTGGAAATGACTTTGCTTTTCACCACCATGTCATCTATATAAACTTCGATACTTTCGCCCAACTGTGCCTCAAACATCCTTGTCATCATTCTTTGGTAAGTAGAGCCTGCATTTTTTAGACCAAATGACATCATTTTATAATGGTAGTTACCAATAGGGGTAACGGAAGCAGTCTTCTCCTGGTCATCCGGAGCTAACGGTATTTGGTGGTAGCCTTGAAAAGCATCCAAGAAACTCATCCGAGGATGGCCGACAGTGGCATCTACTAGCTGATCAATTTTCGGCATAGGGAATGGATCTTTAAGACAAGCCTTATTTAGGTCGGTGAAATCTACATAGACTCTCCACTTCCGTTCTTCTTCTTTACCACCACAGTATTTGCTAACCACTCAGGGTAAAAAACTTCTTTAATAGCTCCAACTTGTTTGAGTTTTATTACCTCTTCTTTCACTGCATCTGTAAATTCCTTAGATGGGCGCCGAGGAGGCTGCTTCTTGGGGACAATCAGTGGGTTAACTTTCAGATGGTGGCAAATGAATTCCGGATCCACTCTTGGGGCTTCCTAAGCATTCCAGGAAAATACGTCAAAATTTCTCTTAAGAAACTCTATTAGCTCTTCCTTTTCTGGTTGAGGCATCTGAGATCCGACTTGAAAGAACCTTTCGAGATTGTTTCCAATTAGAACCTTTATTAAATCCTCACATCTAACGCCTTCATCTAGATCTTCAACGGGCGATACCCGACTTTTTAACTGCTATAAATCTCCCTCGGCCCCGGCCGAGGACTCAATTTCAGGCTTGTGCTGATGGCAGCCACTAAGCATTGTCTGGCCGAGGATTGATCTCCTCGAATTTCACAAACTTGCCCTTCGTATGGATATTTAACTTTTTTATGCAAAGTAGAGGAAACAGCCCTTAGCGTATGTAGCCAAGGTCTAGCCACAATTGTCGTATAAGGGGAATACACATCTACAACAATGAAGTCCACCTCCACTACTTCCGAGCCAGTTTGTATAGGTAACCATATCTGGCCCTTCGGGGTGACGATTCTTCCCTCAAAGCTAACTAGGGGAGAACTGTATGGTGTTAAGTCATCAGGTTTTAGGTTCAGCCCCCTGTAGAGGTCAGGGTACATTATCTCCACCGCGCTACTCTGGTCCACCATTACCCTCTTCACATCATATCCTCCAATTCTGAGGGTGACTACTAGAGCGTCATCATGGGGTTGGATGGTTCCAATCTTGTTTTCGTCCAGAAAGCCTAAAACCGGTTGGATATCCAATCTAGCTCTCTTCGAATCTTGGCCAAAGTCCCCTACCGGTAACCGAGCTATTGACATAACCTTGGATGGCCAGGACCCTGTTCTTCCCAGTGCTGCGAAGATGACGTTGATAGTTCCTAATGAAGGTTTCGAAGAATCATTCCTCTGGGGCTCAGAATTCATCTGACCTCCTCGGCCACTAGAGTGATGCAAGAGGTGTCTTAGTTTACCTTCGTGGACCAGTTGGTCCAAATGATCCCACAGACTTCTACAATCTTCTGTGGTATGCCCATGATCTTAGTGGTATTGGCAATAGAGATTATGGTTACGCCTTTCAGGGTTTCCAACCATCTTGTTTGGCCACTTGAAGAAGGGTTCATTCTTAACTTTTTCCAAAACCTGGTGGACTGGTTCTTTGAATACAGTGTTAACTGCTTGAAGATTTGTTGATCCTGATTGCCCAGCGAAATCTCTTCGTGGTTTGTTGTTATTGTAACGGTCTGACCTGAAATCCCTCCTCTCTTAGGGGATAACCTTGTCCTTACCCTTCCCTTGTTGTTGATCTTCTTCAACTCTTTTGTATTTTTCAATACGGTCTATGAGCTGACGCATGTTAGAAACGGGTTTACCAGACAAGGACGTCCTTAAACCATGGTTAGTAGGGAGGCCGAGCTTGAACGTGTCGAGGGCCATTGCATCCAAGTTGCCCTCCATATCATTAAACATCTCCCAGTACCTGTCCGAATACGCCTTTAGGGTCTCACCCTCCTGCATGCTCAAGGATAGCAAAGAAGACAAGGGCCTAGCCACTCTTCGGTATGTGACAAAACGTGAACTAAACGCTTGAGTGAGCTCTTTGAAGGAATTGATGAAGTCTACTTTCAGGCTGTCGAACCATTTCATTGCAAACGGTCCAAGACTGGAGGGGAAGACCTTACACATCAGAGCTTCATCTTTGGAGTAGATAGCCATCCTTTAATTAAAGTGGCTCACATGCTCCACAGGATCCGTTTTACCATTATAAATGGTGAAGGTTGGCTGGTTAAAACGCCGAGGAAGTCTTGCTCCTTCGATCTTATGCGTGAAGGGTGACCTAGAGATTTGATTCAAGACTTTGCTCATAGCATCGTTTCCTACACCTCCCCATGATGGGCTTTGAGGTTGCCTTTTGCAACGGTGCTCCTTTTCGTAGTAAAAGGATTCACTGATTGGTGTCCGAGATCTCTGCTCGTAAGTGACATCTTGCTCGTCACCCCAATCCTCATCAGAATGCGAAGAAATCCATTTTCTCTTTGCATGGCGCAACTCCCTTTTTAGCCTCTCAATTTCCAGTTGCATGTTGTTGTTCTTCTTTGCATAAGACATATGACTTCCTTCATGTGGTTGACTCCGCTCAGGGTGCGTAGTATGCACGCTGTCTTCACGATCTTGTCTCTACTCCAAATTGAGAAAAGGGTCTATGTGTTGGGACGCCCTAGATTCTGCTGGTTGTTGCCCTGGTTTAGCCATTATCAACTGTTGCTTCCACTCTCGCTCAAGCCCTTCCCACAGACGGTGCCAATTGTGGGGTTAGGATTTGTGGCCCAAGCCCAAAATAATAGATTTGTAGAGCGTGGATGATAGGGCTAGGTTGATTATGGAATTAACAACGGTTGATTACAACCTTCAAGTATAAACCAGCATAAATATATAAGCAAAGACGAAATGAATTGAGGTCCGAAGAGGCTTATAATAAATCGAATAGTGATTATAGTTCTTAGAGCTATATTCAAGCCTTTCTTCCCTTCTCTATCTTCCTTTTTTCTCCTTTATATAGCATCCTTCCCCATCATCCCCATCGTCTTCATCTGTGTACCTACTTGAGTATATGTCACGTCATGTATCTTCTTTAACTCTTTGTGAGTGGCGATAGCTGAGGTTACACTATTCAGGGGTCTTCTCCACATAAATGTGGCCATAAAAGTTGCTACAGTGCATTTAATACGGTGGTAGCAGCTTTTCCTTTAGATATTACTTCGTTCTTATCGTCTCCAAACATACCCAGAACTTATCTTTATCATTGGGGTTGCTAGGAAGATCATTCGGACCTTCCACACGTTTAATTAATCAAGTCTATTCGTATCCGAGGAGTAAGACCTCTTCAGACCATTGGTGACCTCTTCAGATTGTACTCCTTCATTTCCAGGTACCTTTCTTCCAGACGGACTCCATCTCAACCAATTCCTTCTCTTCGGACACATAGTAATCTTCAAATAGGGCCCTAGGCCTACTACATGAGGTTGGGTTCCCCCCCCCCCACAGTAGGAATCAAAAAGACATTTTTGCCATTTTTTTTCATTAAGTTTGACAAAAATTAGAGAAATTCTTTCAATGGGAGAGCCCTACCTAATACGAGCCAAAGTGATAATTCTATTTCACTCTCCCATAAGCCAAACAGAACATAAATAACAAAAGGATATTTAACAATTTTGGCTCCAACAAATTTTTTCTTCTTCTTTTGATAAGTAAGACTCCAACAAATCAATCAAGTCAAAATATCTCAATCACCCAATTTGAAAGAACAACAAAAGTATTAATTTGAAATCAAATCACAAACAGGCAATAGCAAGATAAAAATGCAAATCTTTGACAAGAAAAACTCAATACCAAAACGAAAATAATCTCTTTTCCACATAAATAAAATACCTAGCTTGGATATAAAAAAAAAAAAAAAAAAACCCAGCTAAAAAGGAAAACAACCCAAGGGAGAGAGAGAGAGATCTAGTGAGCTATTTTTGTTTCACTTTATTACCAAAATTTAATTATTGTTTTTTAAAAGGTTATATAGGTGAGTTATATAACAAATATAACCATACAATTGATGTATTATAAGTTTATAACCAATTTTTACATTTTTTTTTTTAAATTTGTCTATTCAAACCATTAGGATTATCTGCTACTCTCATTGAATGTAAAAATTTATTAATTGCCAAAAAAAACTAGTTTAAATACCATATATTAAAGCTCATATATATCAACATGTCAGCGAGCTCCTCCAACGGCCACAAATGGTCTCCTTTTCCTTCAACACACTACAGCAAAAGCACTTCTTCTCCGTCACTCTCTGTAAGTCCCCTCTGACACTCACGCCTTTCAAATTCCCTTCTTTTTCTTCATGTTCCACTTTCTCACCTCAAAAACACACACTTAAACCAAGTTTTTTTCCCTTTCTTGTAGTTAGAGCACATGTTAGTCACACCGAAACAAAGGTGTCTATCACGGACCACACTTTAACAAAAACCATGAATTTAAGAACTGCTAAAGAAAATGTTGCTGGGTTTTCTTTTATGAGGGATATGGATGAAAGAACACAAAGAAAATCTTTGAAAAATCTTGGTGGTGGTTCAGTGGTGGAAAAGACAGAAAGGAAATTAACGAAAGATAAAAACAGAAGGAAAAACTTGGGTTTTAGAAGAAGCAAGGAAATGGGTTCTGGGAAGTTTTCTCTAAGGACTAGAGATGAGAATATGATGGTATATTCTTTGGAGAGTGTGTGTAGATCAGTGGTTAATGAAAAGATGGAGAAGAAACCCAGAAAAGTTGATGATAATCAGGTAGGGAAGGAAGATAAGGGGAAGGGCTCTAAAAAAAATAAGGATGAATCTTCTGAAGTTCAGTTGAGGCCTGCATTGGATATGTGTTCGAAAAGAGGGGATGTCTTGGGTGCAATTCAATTGTACGATAAGGCACTTAAAGAAGGAATTAGGCTAAGACAGTACCATTATACTGTCCTATTGTATCTTTGTTCTTCTGCGGCTAGGGGTGTTATTCATCCTGCTAAAAGTGGGAGTGGTAGTAGGATTTTAAATCCATTGGACTTGTCTAATGGAGTTTCTAATTTGAATAATATTCTGGTTTCAAACGAGCAGCTAGTTGATTTTGGTACAATTGATGGAACTCCAGGTAAAATGGAGTTGAATTCTAGTAGTAACTTTCAAGATTTTAGTAGTACTTCGAATGAAAAGAACTTAAGCAGCTTTTCTAATGGCTTTAAAAAGTCAACTTCTCAGCTTTTGGATAGACCAAATTCTCCAATAAAGGATGTGGATGACTTTTCAAACACAAAAAATGACCAAGAAGAACATAAAATTCAGGTAGGTGAAGATTTCAAGAAGTATGCACTTCAAAGGGGATTTGAGGTATATGAGAAGATGTGTTCTGATAATGTCCCAATGAATGAAGCAGCATTGACATCTGTAGCTAGAATGGCAGTGTCAATGGGTAATGGTGACCTGGCATTTGATATGGTGAAGCAAATGAAGCCGTTGGGGATAAATGCAAGATTGCGTTCTTATGGTCCTGCTCTATCTTATTTTTGCGATATTGGTGATATTGAAAAAGCATTTGCTGTTGAGAAACACATGTTGGAGCATGGTGTCCATCCAGAAGAGCATGAATTGTTGGCACTCCTAAGAGTAAGTGTAGGAGCTGGTAAAGGTGACAAGGTGTACTATTTGTTGCATAAACTAAGAACAAGCTTACGGAAGGTCTCATCCACTACTGCAGATTTGATTGTTAAATGGTTTAATAGCAAGGCAGCTTCAAGAGTGGGGAAAACAAAATGGGATACAAGTTTGATAAAGGAAGCAATTGAAAATGGAGGTGGAGGCTGGCATGGACAGGGTTGGTTGGGGAAAGGAAGGTGGAATGTTTCATATACTACTGTTGGAACTGATGGTTTGTGTGATTGCTGTGGGGAGAGATTGGCGCTGATTGACCTTGATCCTAAAGAAACAGAGAATTTTGCTGAGTCAGTTGCATCTATAGCTATAAAGAAAGAGAAAAATTCAAGCTTTCAGAAATTTCAAGTATGAAAATCCCTTGGTAATTCTTATTTCTAGTCTTATATGCGGCTTTAATATGGAAAATGAATAAATTTGTTATTGGCAGAAATGGCTTGACTATTATGGACCTTTTGAAGCAGTGGTAGATGCAGCTAATGTAGGTATTTATAACCAGAAGAGATTTGTACCATCCAAGGTAAGTTATTTGATAGCTTAAGTGAATGTGACACTTTCAAAGGTTCAAATTTTTTACTATTAGTGGTTTTTTTGTTGGGGGGGTTGGGGTTGGGAATTCTTAAGGTCAGTGCTGTTGTTAATGGAATACGTCAGAAATTTCCTTCAAAGAAATGGCCTCTCATAGTTTTGCATAACAAGCGTATAACTGGACGTAAGATGGATGCACCAGTAAATAAGGCCTTGATTGAGAAGTGGAAAAATGCTGATGCACTCTATGCGACGCCCACTGGTTCAAATGATGATTGGTACAAAATATATACTGTTGTAATTCATTTTCCTTTGCACATTTATATTTATACATATATGTTAAACTTGAAATTTTTTACTTATTATAATTTCAAAATATTTTTATGATGCTATGCAGTTAAAGCATTATGGTTACCTGTGTTTCAGGTACTGGTTGTATGCAGCTATAAAGTTTAAGTGCTTAATTGTGACCAACGACGAGATGAGAGACCATACATTTCAACTTCTAGGAAATGATTTCTTCCCAAAATGGAAGGAGAGGCACCAAGTGAGTGAAGCTCTTGAGGACTTTTTTTTTTGTTTTTGTTTTTTGAGGAGAAGCTCTTGAGGAGAAGCTCTTGAGGACAAGCTCTTGAGGACTTAATGCTTTAAAGAATCCTTTTTTTAGCTGTATATAGGTTGCAGATAAATAATACTAATTTCAAATTTTTTTTCCCCTTTTCTAGATAACAAGTTGTGCAACTGACAATGCTTGAACTTCTTGAATGATTTTTTAATGCATCTGTTCTAACAAATTTCTTTTTTTTTTTCTTTAATATAAGGTCCATTTCAGTTTTTCTGATTCTGGTCCAGTCTTTCACATGCCTCCTTCTTGCTCTGTTTTAATTCAGGTCAGAACCAATGGAATCCCAATATCCTTTATTTTAATTTAAAAATAAACTAAAAAATGGATGAATTTTAGTATGATGTGCATATTTGAGTTGATGTGAGTAATAAAGTACTGAAAGCTGATAAATCAGCTAGATAAAACATTCTTGGTTCAACATGTTAACAGGAATCTGATCAAGGACACTGGCATGTTCCAATTGTATCAGAACGCGATTATGAAGTCGAAAGAACATGGCTATGTATTACACGTGCTAAATTAAGTGCAGCAAGGAAAGATTCTGTCACAAGTCCTGAAGGTATATTAACCTTCTTGGTTGGTAACACGAAATCACCATGCCTTTCAGCCTATTAATAACCATCTAAAGTGCATGTTTCCTTACAATTAAAATAAAAGCATTCTTAAGTGTACTTTATGTTGCCATTTGAAACGAGTTCATGTGGGACATCCACAAGATCTGGAATGAGTGTAATTTACTTTGAGGAATCACTTTTACCCAATAGGATTTCAAGTATATTTCTGTTAGTAAATTACTTTTTAAGTATATATCCATAGATAATTCACAAAGTTATATTATAGCATACTTCTCTGTTTAGTAATATGTGCAAGTAATTGAGCACTATGTATAATACTTAGACCTAAACACCAGTGAACTGCAGGACGTTAATATGCATTACAAGATGTGATTCATTTTTCTTTAATGGAAAATATAATTCAATGTTTGTTGGCCTTTTTAAGGGCCAAAAGATACTGTTCCCTGATATATGGAGCGTGAATACAACTTTATTTTATTTTAGTTTTAGAAGAAATTGTGTTTTACTTTGCTTCGTTGGATTTTATTTTATTTTGTGCAATGGGCACAACCTTTTTCTAATTAGCATTTTATTTAATTTCCTAAAGTCAGCGTTATTTTTACTATTTAATAATTGGACTTTGACTTAAGTTAATTAGTATAGGGGTTTAGTCCTAGTAGTCTATATATGTACACTAAACTCTACTTATAAAAAATAAATACACTAAACTTCAGTGGAGACAATTTGCTTGAGTAATAAAATTTCCTATTGGAAATTTTCCAATGGCTCAGTGATTATTCCTAGGATTTGTTTTCTCTTTCTTGTTTGGTGCTAATTCCGAGCAAGCCTAGCTGGGTATTGACTTGTAGTTTTATTTTTATTTTTGTATTCTTGTTGATTCTCAATTGCCATTGAGAATTCGTGTTGTATCACACCCTCATTATGAATGAAGTTGAGAACGATTAATTCCTTTTTAATTCAGGGTTTTTCTGCATTTCTTTTTTTGGTGTTTTGCTAGTTCCATTGTTGGAAACTAAAACATACAAAAGGTTGCATGCCTATTTAGAGCATTCTCATCAAGAGTGTTATAAATGCTAAAATGCTATTTTTAGCATTTATAACCATAAAAACTTACTCCATCAAAGATGCCATATACTAAAAAATTTGACATCTTGCTATAGTGAGCTCTCATTTTTGAGAGCGCATTGTCGCGAGATGTTATAATTTTTTAATGTTTTTAATTCTCTTTCTCCTTAGACTCAAACTCACTCTCATTCTCTCGTTCTCTTTCTCAGGCTCTCCTTCTCCTTCTTTGTCCTCTTTCTCACTCTCCCTCTCTCTTGTGGATTGATTGGTTCTTGGGTCACAGTGCGGTGGTTTGTTGGTCCGATTTGGGTGGTTGTGTAGTGGGTCATGGGTCTGATGGGGTTGCGGGTCGATGATGGGGTTGTGCATCATGGGTCCGATAGGGTTGTGGGTCTGATGGGGTTATGGTTCCGATGGGGTCATGGGTCTGATGGGGTCATGGGTCGTGGGGGTGATGGATCTGGCTATGGATGTGGATGGTGGTGGTGGGTGGATGTGGATGGAGGTTTTTTTTTCTTTGCTGTGGTTTGTGGTGGTGGTGGTGGGTAGATGTAGCTAGTGGTTGAGGATGGAGGGTTTTTTTTTTTTTTTTTTGAGAGAGAGAGAGAGAGAGAGAGAGAATAAAAATAATAAAGAAAGAATATTTAAATGAAATGGTAAAAAAAATAGAAATTTTGATGTTAAGGATATTGTAAAATAATGTGTTAAATGCTATAAAGTTAGATTTTTAGATGCTAAATGCTAAAATTTTTAAAACTCTTGATGAGAATGCTCTTATTATGTTAATTATAACACACAACATCCTTTCATATCCTATCCTTCTGTTTAATTCTTTTTTGGCCAAATATGGGTATGCTTTGAATTTTTACTTACAATCATCGTTTTACTGTTCATGCACATATTCGGACATGTTCATTGTTATCTATCAGTTGATTGCCTTTTTTGTTTTATGAGGCCAAATCAACTTCAACACTGACGGACTGTGTTCACCTGTACTATATAGAATCACAATCTCTTCAGTATAAGAAGGGACACTCAAGGTCATCTGCTGAAATCAAAGTAAAGTCACAACCGAATCATGCAAACCATGAAAATGCTAAAAGTCAATCTCAGGAAATCTACAAAAATCTCAGAGATATTCTGTCAGCATCTTTGTGCTCAAATCATCAAACAATACTACCACAGCTTGAGGCTGCAGAGATGTTTGGTAACTGTATAATTGATTTTCAAATATAAACATATGGCTGTCTTGTTGGGGACCTGAAATGATGCTGTGGAGAAACAAACCCTAAACGGAGATTTCCTTGAACTGTTATGCGGCTCATGCAGCTGGCTGTATTGTTTAAAGCACATAAAGGTCTGCAGTACAGATTTTTTTTTGGCTGCAGCTGATGTTAAATGTGCTTCATTATGTTTTTTTGGCCATCAAAAGGTTAATCTTTTTGGAGTAATACTTTTTTGAGTAGTCATTTCCTCTTTCTGGGGCTTCTTTCAGGTTGGTTGGGAACTTGGGGATGTGGCAATTCGTGCAGGGTGTAATCTTGTACCTTCTTTCTGTATATTCATTTGATACATTTGCTCATATAAAATAGATTTTGCTAAGCATTAATAAATTACAAATTATCTCAAAAGTTTAAACAATTAGGAAATGATAAATCTAATCCCTTAATCATAATTCTAAACACTCCTCCTCATGTGTGAACATGTGAGAATTTTAATATTTTAAATGGGAGGTAGATCTCATGCTCTAATATCATAATAATTTATTATTGTCCCAAAGACTTAAGTTTTTAGGAAATGATAAATTGAAACACTTATCCATTATTCTATCAAGCATTTATGTTAAAATGCTTTGCTAGTAAGCATCATTTGTCTGACACTTCTTCTCATGTGTGAACATGAGAGAATTTTAATATTTTAAATGGGAGGTAGATCTCATGCTCTAATATCATAATAAATTATCGATTATCCAAAAACTTAAGCTATTAGGAAATGATAAATTTAACACTTATCCATAATTCTATCAAGCATTTATGTTAAAATGCTTTGCCAGTAAGTAGTCATTTTTCTGAGCCACATGCCCAAGATGTTTAGGTACTAGGATTGCTGGCTCTAAGGTTCTAAATATTTTTTCATCTGATATTGCATTTTAGTCTAAACTATCAATCATAACCAATCAGGTGGATTCCCGTGGCGCTTTGATTCAGAAATCATGATGCATGTCTCTTAGGCCAGTAAATTGTTCCTTTTTGCTTTGTTCATTACTTCACTGCAAATGATCTCAATTCTTAATATTTTGGTGCTGGTAAAAGAGCAGAAGAAGAAAAAGGAAAGGGAGAAGGATAGAAAGAAAAAACAGAGAGATAGGTAGGTAGTAGCTACCAAGACTTTTCAATAAAAGAAAATGCAAAATCTATTACTAATTTCACTATAAAAAAGTTTACACATTGACATTGCAATCAATGTGATTTATGACATCAAATATAATAAATAAATTTATATATATAATGTGCTAGAAGTTGACAACTTGACATATTTAATTGGATTTGGAAGATCAATAAATTTATTAATAACCTCTTTTTTTTTTTTTTTTTTTGGGTGCGTTTAGAAGATGACATATTTGTTTGGATTTTGATAATAAAATTTGTAGTTTCCTTAGTATCATTTTTTGTGTACAAGTAAAGCCAATTTTTTTTTTTTAACAATAAATCTAATTACACACACAAATATTAATGTGACATTTTGTGATTGATTATATATATAGTGAGTTAGAAATAATACAAATTTGATTACATAAAAGCCTTACAAATTGATTTATCAAAGTAAAAAATAATAATAATCATAATAATAAAGCCACTATAAGTTATACTAATATCCCCCCCCCCCCCCCCAAACAAAGCTTAAAAATTGATATGCCAATGAGTATCGTGGGAGTCAAAAATAGCCAACAAGTGAATAGTGATGAAAGTAATTGATTTACACAACAAATTTCTAAAAGATGGGAAAAAAAATCCACAATGGGAGGGTTAAGTAGTAAGTTAAAGCATATATGAACTAAATCAAGCTTTCTTATATGAAGGAACAATGTTCTAGAGGTACATGAGAAGGATTCAAAGGATAAAAACTCAGGAAAACAGTCTCTCTAGTTCTCTCTCTTTTTCTTGCACAAACTTTCTCTCGCTAATTTTCTGAACCCTTTCCTCTGTTGCCTCCCTTATCTTTTTATAGCCATTTCTCCTCTTCTCCTTATCCTCCAACTGTCCAGTTCCCAGTTGGATTTGGGGGATACTTGTTCCATCATCCTCTTTCACTGCCACTTAGTGATCATGTAGAAGGACTTTTGGGGGTGCTTCCACTATTTAGGCTAGTCATTCAACATTGAATGTAGCTGACATTAGGTGAGGAGTTTCATTAATGCGGAGGTAACTGTTTCATTGGGCTTTGCATTTTCTCTATTTTGTCCCTCAGGGTATTTTTGGAAAGTTAGAGATCCTGGCTAACTGAGAGAAGCATTACTTGAGATTCCCTAGCTACCTCAGGGAGAAGGCTTTAGCTATCACCTCGGTTATGAGTCCTGGGAGAGGTAGCCAGCTTGGATCTCCATGGTTGCAGGTCTAGATGGTTTCCTTCCACTTAGGTTGTTTTATCTATAACCATACCTTGGGTCAGACCTATTCCTTTGGTTAACTTCTTGGGCTTTGGTCTACAGACCGACCTAAGTCACCCTACCCCCCTACAATAGCCCTCCACAATCTCTTTTTCATTAATGATGAAGTGGAGATTTGGCTCGAGATAAGGGGGTAATCATTGACTGTTATTGATGGGAGGTGGTCCAGCTTGGCAAAAAATCCTCCAGATGTGACCGATTTCTTTATTCTTCAATGCGTGACACGTGTGTTTCTGAATGGTGCAATTAGGATTTGGGGAATTAAGGAGGCGCGGGAAACTATGAGCCACTTTCATTATTTCTCGCTCCTTTTTTCCCCTATATAAAGGGGGAACCCAAACCAGTTTCTAGGTTCCCATTTCTCTCATTATACTTCATTACTTCCTTGAGAAAGAGTGAGAAAAAGAGATCACATTTGGTCATTTTGGACTTCCCGTGGTGCCTTGTTCCAGTTTTTCCAATTAGTAAGTCCTCTACATGTTCTTCATTTTTTGTTTCCACTTCATTTTCTTGATCTTCCAGTCTATTTGGGTAGGGAGATGGGTAAATTTAAGCCCATGGTAGATTCGCTTGAGAGATTAGTAGAGTTTCATAGGGCTTATGGGATTCTTGGTGACGTTAGGGTTAGTCATTGCCCTAAGTTAGAGGTAGACTTTGTAAAAAGGGAAGGGAGGGTGGTTATCCCTTTGGTTCGTTTGTAGGGGGAGTTAGAATTCCCATGAGCGGCCTTTTAGCAAATTTTTTGAGACACTTTAAAGTCTACCCAGATCAATGCTCCCCTAAAACATTTAGAGTAGTTAGTAGCATAGTTGAGTTCAATAGGAGGCTTAGTCTTTGTTTTACCAAGCATGACATCAACTATGTGTATGGTTTTCAAGATAGTAAAACCTTGGGAAAGTGAGACTCATTTTCTGTCTCCCTGATTCGGATAAAGAAATGGAGGGAGGTTATCTTTTTATCACGGGGAATTGGTATCCCGACAGACTCCTGTGCCCCCGTATATTGGAGTTTTTATAATGCTGGTAAAGCAATTAAGGCTAAAGATCCCTGGCTCCCCTATATCGACATCTAGGTTAAAGGATTTGTGCTATCCCACACAGAGATTGCACAAAGGATTGAGGGCAGAGTTCACAACAACTCTCCTCCTCCATTTATGCCGAAAAGCCTCGACGTCATGGTAGCCATCCTGATTGCCTAACATTGAAGAAGAAGAAAAAGAACATGGAACTCACTGTGAGTGTTGTGGCTTCCTCCTTAGGAAAGGGGGAGGAGTATGCCTCGGCTGAGTGGACTAGGGCGGAGAAAAGATTGGAGTTGCCATGTAGATTAGGTCTAGGAATCATTTAATAGCGTCCTTGCATGGAAGGACTAAGTCTTACTACTAGAGTATTGGTTTGGAGTTTAGGTATGGTTTTGAGAAGGTGTTAGGCACCCAAAATTGATCGACCCGTGGGTCGGCTTCCAGTCATTATGTCTTATGCCTTAATCCTATTAAGGACATATTCCACATTGTCATTCTAACTCTCACACACACTAGCATACATCTAAGCATACACACATGAGACTAATCATCCCAAAACCCTAACATGCATCTATCATGCATCATATCATCATAAACCCTGATAATCATGTTAAGGACAAAAAACAAATAAAAAGAGAAACAACAACTCAAGAACATAAAAACAAGGACAAAACAGAGGCATATGATGTAAAAGAAACAAAGAAACAAAAGTAAAAAAACTCAAATTAGGGTTCTAGGCTGAAGTATGCATGCGTATACATAAGCCTGCATACGCGGGCTAGTTGTATATGCATACTTCAAGCCTGCGTGCGCATACAAAATTATGCATGCACAGACATGCCCCAAGAACCCTAACCTAGAAATTTAAGACAGAAAACAAAGTAGAAACAAAAACTAAAAAAAATAACAACCTAACATGCTTTAAAACATAGAAGCTACTAAATCCTAGGCTAAACAAACATATTAAGATATAAACAAAGCAAGAAAATAGATTAAAACATAATTAAAATGAAGAGAAAAAAAGAAAACCTTAGAACTTAATACCTTGAAACAAAAGCTCCTAGGCTTGATTTTGATTGTTCCTCTCAGTCAAATTTATTCACAATCAAACAAGGAAGTGATTAGTAATCTTAAAACTCAAAGATCAAGGCCATAAAAGGCTCCAATAAAAAAATATTGACTTGATGATGTTTTGCGTGAAAACTCCCCCTTTGATTCACTATTTCTGGTGAATCTTGTGTTTTCTCTTAGGATTTTCTCTGTCCTTGAAATATACCATGTAAGGCTTTATATAGTTGAAAAATAGGGGTTTGGAATGGCTTCCAAACGATGTGGGATTCATTACAGGCCGAGTTTTTCCTTGACTATTATTTTCCAAAATGGATATATTTGCTCATAAAAGGTTATTTTTTCCATTTTAACATCTCTGAAGTCAATTTAGAATTTGATTGGGTCTTAAACTAACCTTGGGCTTTAGAATTTTACCATTATTGGGGAACGAGGGCCTAAGTCATAAGGGGTACAAAATGCAGTGTGTATAGATGCCCCTCTTTTGATTTGTGAGCTTCACTAATAGAATCAAAATAATAACAGACAAAATATTTTGTTTCGTCGTATGGATCAAGCCTAACCTATGCACACGACACACAACATACATACATGGGACAGGGTGCAACTTTGCAGAGTTACGTGAGATTCAAATGTGAATTCCCATATTGCACGAGAAACGAGCAACTACAGGTTCACTATCCTAGAACCTGCTTAGCCAATTGCAAGCAAAAGGCGAGTGACTCATTATCTTAGAGTCACTTAAAAAGAAAAATAAACATGGCCAACAGCCGTAGCCATCAACCAGACAAACAAGGTGCTCTTATGAGCTTAAAATGATACATATCTATGGTGTCCTTATGGGGATTTTGCCTCAAACTTCCTTGGGTGGCTATCCTAAACTTAGAATCAAAGACACAAAAAGAATGGCTACCATCCTAAGCCAAAAGAGAACTCATGACATCATCATACCATGTTATCATCACATCAATGACATATGGAAAATACAGTTTTTTTATCTTATACAAAAACATGCAATGGAATATAAATGGATCTACTTCATTCATGTGAGATAGTATGTAACGTCTGAGTTTTAGAAACAAAGAACAAAAAGTGTACCTTGATTTAGCAAAATTCAAAACAAATGAAGATCAAACTTGAGAAGACTTTCAATCTTCACTCCAATTCCACAATGTGCCCAAGATGTGTGGTCTCTCAATTAGTTTTATATGTAATTGTTCAAGAGAATAACCAAGTGTCTCACTTGAGAAAAACTCTGAATCTTTTTCCTTTTTAATCATACATATAGTTTTGCACTTAGCAGTTACTTTATTTAATAACTCTTATTAAATAAATAATTGATTATCTAATTGGGTTAGCCTTTTGGGCTTGCCTAATTGGCCTTTAGTGTGTGGCTTGGAGTGTGACCAAAAATGACAAATGAAACTCTAGCTCCAATGGGTTTTGGACTTATCTGTCAACTCTTGACATGCCCAAAGTTACCATTAATTATATTTAATACTACTATATAAATATAATTGTACTCTAGGCCTTATTAATAAATTATATCCCATGACTTTATTAAGCATTTAACTCTTTCATGAAAATATTCGTAGTAATACAAAATCATAATGTGTAACTGTCACTTTGAAGATTAATACATCTTGATCCTTGAGTACCCGATTTAATCCTTTATGTTATTCATATATATTTTATGAAATCTAATTTCATAAAATATAAAATTTAGTAACTCTTTGTTAAAGTGGTTAGGCCTAACACTCTGAATAACCAAACTCATTAAACTTATCTCAATGGAATATTTTACATCTCTATAAAGTGACTATGAATTTCATCTTAATAATATGTGTTCTTTCAACATTACGTGTGGTTGCCTAATACACCGAGGTTTTGACCATTTATCTAGACCTCACTCATGATATATTAAAGCAACCTACATTTCATGATTGGGTTCACTACTCTCTTAGGATTGAGAGTTTATGTAAATGAGAAGTCGTGTGATATATTATTCATTTGACAGTTGTTAATAGAATAATAAATCTCACAGCGGTTCAATTCAATATGTTTTATACACTTAAAACATATTAACATATCAACTAGAAGTATCCGCTTCCATTATCAAGCCAAATCATCTTAATTGACATGTTATAGTATTCGCAGATGAAATGCCCAATTTCATCACCGATTACGAACTAAGATTTTAAGTTTACAAAGAACTTGTGATTTATATCTTCTGTGACTAAATCACATAAATCACATATTATGCATCTCAAGGACTGTATGATAATGTCCAAACATTCATGCTACCATTATCTTAGATAATAATAAAACAAGTTTATTACATAGAATATAATGTCATACATGGCATACAATAGGATTTTAGGGCACTAATTTTAATAATCTCGTACTTGCCCTTAAAGACTATTGCGCATTAATGTAACTCCTATTCCTTCCAGGTGTGACTCAAAAGTCTTCTGGGGCAAAGCTTTGGTAAAGGAATCTGCTAGATTATTTGCACTATCAATTATTGCTACTACCACATCTCCCCGAGCCACAATGTCTTAAATAATATGATACTTTCTTTCTATGTGATTTCCTTTCTTATAATTCCTTGGATCTTTGGATTGTGCAACTGCTCTACCATTGTCACAGAACAAAGTGATTGGAACTTGCTCCATTCTCATGACACCAAAATCATAAAGGAATTTCTTGAGCCATACAGTTTCTTTTGCTGCTTCACAAGCAGCAACATATTCAGCTACCATTGTGGAGTCAGTAATACAAGATTGCTTAACATTCCTCCAACTTACGGCTCAACTTCCCAAGGTGAACACATAACCTACAGTGGACTTTCTAAAATCAAGATCTAACTAAAAATTAGAATCTGTGAAACCAATAGGCATCAAATCCTCACATCAGTAAACAAGCATATAGTCTATTGTTCTCCTTAGATACTTAAGAATATGCTTTATAGCCTCCCAATGTTTTGGTCCTGGATTTGATTGATATCGGCTAACTATGCCTACTGAATAACATATATTTGGCCTAGTGCATAGCATGGCATACATGAGCCTTTCCATTGCTAAAGCATATGGAACTTGTCTCATTGTCTTTTCCTCTTCAAGAGTTTTAAGCCTTTGGTCATCAAACAGAGTGATAGTTCAAAATGTGTATAAAACACCCTTGAACGTTTGGACTCCAAATTATAAAATATCAATTCAAACTTATAATAAAACAATTAATGTGCGGAATATGAACATAGGCCAATCACAGAATTGATAAAGATCAAACTTAAAAAAAATATATATATATATATATATATATATATGTATGCATGTATATTGCATAGAGTTTGGGAAAGGAGCACTTCCCTAATTAGTTTGGGAAAGGGGGCAAAATGCTGGATTTTTTTTTTTTTTTTTTTAAATAAAGGGCAAAAGCCCATTTTTCTCCCTTGGTTCTCTTCACTACCATATAAGCATCAGACCTCATATTCTCTAAGGTATGCAGAAATTCCTTAGCCTTTTCACTATAGAGTTCTTAGAGATCTTCCATTCACTAACTTAAACTTTGGAGGGTCTTTGCCGGCACCCCACCAATGCTCTTTGTTAGTTCTTGGTTTTTTGTTCTTTAGGTACCAATTGGAGCGATCGAGGACAATCATCTCAATGATGATTTTTGTGCATCATCAGCTAGCACTGTCTGTGGGAAATGAGTGATTAGCCATATCCTTGCTTCTAAGACAACGAGTTGCATGGTCTATGAATGTTCAATATATGTGTAAAACACCCTTGAACGTTTAAACCCCAAATTACAAAATATCAATTCAAACTTATTATCAAACAATTAATGTGCGAAACATGAACATAAGCCAAACATAGAATTGATAAACAATCTAAGCCAAATATAATCACATCCACAACATAAAATAAATGGCAAAGATAAAGGAAGAGAGATGCAAACACTAGGATAACACTCGATGGGTTATCGAAGAGGAAACCGAAGCCCTCAGCGTAAACCTCTCCGCTGCCCTCCAAGTGGTCAATAATCCACTAGAAAATGTAGTTGGGATACATGAACAGCAATAGACCCTCCAAGCCTAATCTACCTAGGTACCTAAGCCCTCTAAGCTTCTTGCTCCAACGAGGTTGCACCGAACCTTTTTCTTTTCTAGCTTACCAGATTCCACCTCAAACCATAGCATTAACCAATAGTCATTGGTCCCTTCCAAACTGCTTCCCTTAGCACCAAATGAACCTTCTCACAGACGTCGGTGTGATGAGAAAAGGATTTGGTTAAGAACCTCTCAAAGATGTATCAATGGAGAGGAAGAGAGTAGAGGAATTTAAAGAGTCTCTTAGTGAAGATTAGGAATTAGGCAATCTTGTTTTTCTCTAGGGTTTCTCTCACAAAATGCTTGCAAGCCTCGAGTCAGTCGTGAGTCCTAGCCGCGAGTCTCTGCTTCTTTGCACAAAGATGAGCAATTCTTCATACTCTCTTCACACACTACCCTTACATGAATCCCACCTAAATATAGGGTTACTAAGTGCTAAATTACAAGCAAATTGGCACGGGATAAAGCCAACAAGATAGTTGATAAATTTCAACCTTACAATCTCCCCATTTAGCTATTCTGTGACAAAACCCTATAACAAACTCTAGACTTAACGCGTGAGTTGGGAATAGTTGAAAAACTCACTCACACCTAACTCTAGAATCTATGAAGCTTTTGAACCATAAGAACAAGAACTCCTAAAACACAACAACACAATAAGTTCATTGTATGCAAAAAACTTGTAATGCATATGGAGCAAGCACAATGTGATCAAGCACAATGGAATAAAGCAATAAACTATGGAAAGACCAAAACAAGCAATCACTATAAACAAGTGATCACAATGCTCATTCACACTTGGAACGAACATCCGGACATTCAAGTTGACAAACACAAGACAAATCACTTGAATGACCAACACTCAACCAATGCACAGTACAAGAAGTATATGCATTTAGGAATAGTCCTACAAGGGCACAAGAGTGACAGTACTTAAAAGGAAATGCATAACATTTAGTTATAACTACTGGTTTAGCAAAGCACACAGGCTGCATAAAGCAAGGTACAAACCATAAAGCCTACAAAGTGCATAAAAACAAACCCTAAAAGCTTACAAAAGCAATATGGGTACAAATCGTAAACAGAAACCTTAAAAACCTACAAAGGTACCAGGTACAAACATAAACGCATAAAGTAAGCTGCCTCATATTATATACTGAATAACTACTAAAGATGTAAAACTATCCAAGAGTTAAGAGTTTTAGCCAAACAAAAACTGAAACCACAGTGTAACAAACCTATACTAACAGCAGTTGTCCAAAACATAGTATCAAACCTATAGACATAACATTATAAAAAAATGAAAGCTCCCCCTCAAACAAGAGCTCCCTTTCAAAAGCTGCCCTAAAAATTCTCCCCTTTTTTGACTAGAATGGCCAAAGGGTCACTGCTCCTGGTTGGTGTGTATGGTGTCAAACTTAGCTGAAAGTATATCAAGCTAATCCTGCATTATTGTCATCCTTTTAGTATGCTGATTTTGAACCTTTCTGAGTGTATCAAGCGTCTCCAGGATGATCTGAAATGCATCAGGAGGTACAACTGATGAAGTTGAGGCTCTACTCCTCTTAGTTCTGCTCCTGGGTGTGACTGATTCTTTTGCAGCTTCTGCTTTAGTCTCCATTGGATCTCTTTCTTCTTGGACATTCTCCTCTTCTTCACCTGGAAGACGACTTTGTATCCTTGAGAGGGTAAACTTGTTTATGGTTGATAGAGGAGCTATGAGACTGATATCTTGAGGGATTGCAACATCTTTTACTCTGAAAATCCTCATAAGAAGACTAGAAAATATTAGCTTGGGTCTTATGGTGGTTCTAGTCTTATCCACTATAGTGTCAAAGATGTGAGAGCTAATGTCAATGAAGGTTTTCTCCTTAAGTTCCATGAGAAAGATAGCTCTGGCATTTGTCAGTGTAGTCATCTTCCTTATAGGATACAGGTTGTACATCATTATAGTGGTTGAACACCTCATGTCTTTAGGAAAATCAGTAGTGTTGAGACATCTGTTTTCTTTAACGCCACTGATCTTGGTTTGGACAGTGTCTAGAGAGAGCATTCTATCCTTATAATTAGTGAATTCATAATCCTCTAAACCCTCAAGCCCTAGAACCTTATCAATGTCATGAGCATCTAAGGTAAATTCCTTTCTTCTCACACAACAACTCAACTCCTCCTCCCTTATCACAACATTTGCATAGAATTCTCTGATTAGAGGCTCACAAATAGGAGGTAGGTTACTCAGCAATTTTTCCTAACCTTTACCCTCAAAACAACTTGGAATGAATGTGTCCTTCAAATCCCTTAAATCAACAAATCTTTCCTGAATGATGGTTCCTTTTGAGAAAGAATCCATATATCTCTTAAAGTGTTGAATAGACCTAAATAGGTTAGGGTCCATTTTCAGTCTTTTCTCAGATTTCTTAGCAGCAGTCTTCTTCTTTGTAGGAGATGCAGCCATCTGTAAACAAGCAGAAAAGGCTACAACAAGACATAGCATAATGGATGAAATTTAAAACATTAGCAACATATTAAACAACCCAGAATACTTTAGAACACAAACCCAACCACATTTTTCACAAGAGATAATCATAGGAACAGAAGCAGTGAACATAAGATAACACAAAGCAAGACATAAGGCAGTAGGATAAGTCAACATGAAAATGAGATGAACAAACCAACCCAGAGTAGGCAATAAACACTATGCAGAAGGAATAAACTATCTTTTAAAGAAAACACCCAAATAGGACAGGCTAAAACCTAGTAAATCCAAACCACTAACAACATGGGTAAGAGCAAAAAAATATAAACATTGCTGATAGACAAAACATGATATCACATATGCAGAAAATATTAGATACAGAGTAAAGCATAGACAAGAACATCAAACACTCACAAACCTTGAAACCAAGATTGAACCCATAAAAACTCAATAGCACAAAAACACCTCAAAAAAAAAAAAAAAAAAAAAAAATGCTCGATTCAAGTACAATGAAGTGAGAAATAGATAACTCATACCTTTTTCTAGGTGTCTGATGAAGACATGATGCAAAAAATGAAAGCTTTTTCAGAGAGAAATCAGGAAGATAATGAACAGTAACTGATATTCGAGGGAAAACTGAAAAACAATTTTAAAAACTATCTTTAAAATGCAAAACACGCATTTTTCGCGACTGAATTAAGTCGCCAGTCAGTCACCAGGGTAAGCCGTGAAATACTGTGAACCCAAGATTTTCAAACAAATCTTCTAAGTGTTTTTCACGATTGGAAGGTCTACTCGCGAGATAGTCACGATATGAGCCATGAAAATCTTTATGTACCCCTTGCGACTGGACCTTCCACCTGCAAACAAGTCGCCACACTGAGCCGTGAAAATCATAAAAACTCAAATTTTGAAAAATTTTCTAAGTATTTTTCGCGACTAAGACTTTGACTCGCCAGTGAGTCACGAAAAGTGTTAAAGTGAGCTTGCGACTGGAGCATGCGACTGGTTCTACCCGAGACTGAGTCACCAAAATAGTGCAACACTATTTTTGAAATTTTTGACATTTTTGTAAAAACAAAAAGCTTTCTAGAAACAAACTAAAACACTCAAAAATCGTTTTGTGTTTGATCAACAAAGATTGAGCTTATGAAAACACATTTAAACAAGTACAATCACACAATTGAATATAGCATTTATTGAACATGGACTTGTGTGTTGTGTGTGGATATCAAGCATAAGATAGTCCTTATTCTAATGTGAAGCTTCAATGATCAACTCAATCAAGGCATACATAACTAGTACTAGATAATGCATATATGACCTCCCACATAAACTTGAGTACAATTCTTTGAAGCTTTTCATTTGGCTC
Organism: Quercus suber; assembly: GCF_002906115.3. Taxonomy (NCBI): domain Eukaryota; kingdom Viridiplantae; phylum Streptophyta; class Magnoliopsida; order Fagales; family Fagaceae; genus Quercus; species Quercus suber. Next base: position 864,903 of record NW_027069674.1, on the reverse strand, counting down.
CATTTTCAACATATCATTTGATCTTTTTGAATAAACATATCTCATTATGAGATCGATGTCTGAAATTTGAATATTTCAACTTGATGGGTTAGCCTTTGGCTTTTTGGGCATCAAACAATTTATTTTGGGTGCTTTCCCTTTTTCCTAGTCAAATACTAATATGTGCGACAAGCTTTTGCAGATCAATATCTCTTTTCATTTGGAGATTTACATTTGGTGAGCTCTTTGAGTAAAGCAATAAAATAAAAGTGGGAAGATATATAGGCACAAGTCTATGCATGTCTCAAAATCAACAAAACCATTCACTAATCATTCATGACAAGGTTGAAGATTTATTTACAACAGTCACATAGATTTCAGAATTTCTTCCACAATGATATGAGTGCATAAGAGACAAGCTAAGCTCATTAAATGCACAAAGCCACTAGTACAAAGGTACAAGGCAAAACATGTTTTGAGACAACACTTAACAAAGTTGATCAAGCTTTTTAGATTTTCTATTTTTTATGTGTTTTTGGATTTTTGACATAAAAGAAGAAAATATTGATAAAAAACAATGTAAAACATTTTAGAAAGAAACAAATAAACAAGCAACATAACAAAACCAACAGAAGTATAAAACAAACAACTAAACATATTCACAAAGCATAGGAAGAATTGATGCATAGACATGTTATGATGCTTATGCATGAGTACCCTTCGTCACCCACACGTCACGTGCGTTTGGGGTGATATCTTTGACAGATTGGGTACGAAAGTTAGGACTGTCAAACCTCTTTGTGAAGCTTTCCAAGTAATTTGTGAAGGCATCAATCATCTTCATCATGTCCATCATTCCTAGATCACGGTTTTGACTTCTTGGTTGCTCACCACCCCAAGACCTCTCGTCATTTCGCCTTCCTCGTGATCGAGGAGCGCTTGCATTGTTCAATGCTCTCAGCTTATGGCAGTTGGGTCTAGTATGTCCTTACACTCCGCAATAGTGACAAAGATAGTTCGTTCTAGGACCCTGTTATGATCTTGGAAGTGATCTTCCTCTAGCTCCATATCTGGATTCTGATCGATTACAGGACTTATTTAAAACCCGTTGATCAGCCACATTCTTCTTCTTCTCGGCCTTGATTTTCTGAAGAATGGACCTATCCACAGTCATCTCTTTAGCCTTCACAAACTTCACTTCTTTGTTGACATTTGCTGATGAGCTACTCCCTCCGGTATATCCCAACCCGGACTTGTCTGAGGCATGTTTTTGAAATGAAATAACATCATCTAGTTTCTTGGAGGAGACCCTTTCTATCTTGGCATGAACTTGCACTACCTCTTACTCAAGAAATCTTACTTTTGTGTAAGCTTTTGATAGCTCACCATTAAGTGCTTCAATCTCACACTTTGCCTCCTTGTATCATACCAGCAGACTTTTGTAATCTTCCTCAGCTCTCTTCATCTTCTTCACAACCGTCTTTGCCACCTTTGCATACTCACCCGATTTCTCAAGAAGTAAGGCGTAATTCTCTTGAAGACCAAATGTATCTTCATCTTCTTCAGCTTCCGATTCTTTAACAACCCCAATAGACTCCACAAGTGCAATGGTCATGAATGCGGAGTAGTTTCCTTCTCCGTCACAACTTTCTTCAGAATCAGAACTTGCAAAGTCCGAATCACTCAGTGTTGTGGCATACGCCTTGCCTTCCCTCTTAAGAAATTAGGACACTCCTTCTTGAGATGTCCATGGCCATTGCATTCATAACACACAATGTCCGGAGGAGATTGAGAATCCTTCACTTCTTTCCTTTTAAACTCTTTCCTATCACCTCTTGAAGATGAAAACTTCCCTCTGTTGAATGGTTTCCCACTGTTCTTCATCTTCAGAAATTTGTGGAAGTTTTTCGCAAGATATGCTACTTCCTTCTCCACTTCATCTTCTTTGAAAGAATCATCCATTCTTCTGGTGATGGTTTTGAGAGCAAGTAATTTTCTCATCTTGTGGGAAGGCAGTCCCAGTTCATATGTTTGGAGAAACCCAATTAGCTCTTGAATTTTGATCTCATCCAAGTCTTTACTCTCTTCTATGGCTGTGACTTTTGCTTTAAAGCTTTCAGGCAAAAACCTTAAAATTTTTCTCACCACCTTAATATCTTTAATCTTCTCACCAACATTAAACTTAGCAATGACAATTTCGTTGAGCTTCCCATAGAATGAATCAAAAGATTCATCTTCACCCATCTTGAGCTCTTCAAATTTGGTGGTAAGCATTTGGAGCTTTGTGTCTTCACCTTCTTCGCCCCCTCATAAGTTGTCTCCAAAATCTACCAAGCTTCCTTGGCAATTGTCATGTGAGATATCCTGTGAAATTCATCTAGAGACACACCACAAAAAATAGCATTTAAAGCTTTACTATTAGCATTGGCTGCCACAAGAGTTGTCTTATCCCAAGTAGATTTAGCAGCCTCTGGTCTAGTCCAACCTGCTTCAACCGTATCCTAAATGGTGTCATTAATAGAGTATAGAAATGCCCTCATTTTAACCTTCTAGAAGGCATAGTTGTTACCATCAAAAAATGGTGGAACATTTAAGGATTGAGACCTATCCATCTCAAAAAAAGGTCAAGGATCACACTTAGGTATTTAAATCACAGCGAGTGTACCCGCTCTGATACCAATTGAATGTTCAATATGTGTGTAAAACACCCTTGAATGTTTAGACCCCAAATTACAAAATATCAATTCAAGCTTATTATCAAAAAATTAATGTGCGGAACATGAATATAAGCCAAACATAGAATTGATAAACAATCTAAGTCAAATATAATCACATCCACAACATAAAATAAATGACAACGATAAAGGAAGAGAGATGCAAACACTAGAGCAACACTCAATGTGTTATCGAAGAGGAAACTGAAGCTCTCGGTGTAAAACCTCTCTGTGGCCCTCCAAGTGGTCAATAAACCACTAGAAAATGTAGTTGGGATACATAAACAACAATAGACCCTCCAAGCCTAATCTACCTAGGTACCTAAGCCCTCCAAGCTTCTTGCTCCAATAAGGTTGTGCCAAACCTTTTTCTTTTCTAACTTACCAGATTCCGCTATAAACCATAGTATCAACCAATAGTCATTAGTCCTTTCCAAACTGCTTCCCATGGCACCAAATGAACCTTCTCATAGACGTGGGTGTGATGAGAAAAGGATTTGGTCAAGAACCTCTCAAGGATGTATCAATGGAGAGGAAGAGAGTAGAGGAATTTGAAGAGTCTCTTAATGAAGATTGGGGATGAGGCAATCTTGTTTTTCTCTAGGGTTTCTCTCACAAAATTCTCTCTGGAAGCTCTCTACATTTTGTGGGTATAAGGGTCTATATATAATTGTGTGTGTTTGGAATACGAAGAGTCAGTTTTTGCCAAACAGGGCTAGTTGGCGGCTTGGTCTCACGGCTTGTCCAAGTCGCGAGTTCAAGTCGCAAGGTAATGGCCTGGCTAGCTTGGGACTTTTGTCCTGTAGTGCGACAGCTAGAGTGACCCTTCACCTTCCCGCATGCTTCTCACATGCACAACATTTGGCAGCTTACAAGCCGCGAGTCAGTCGCAAGTCCTAGCCATGAGTTTCTGCTTCTTTGCACAAAGATGGGCAATTCTTCACACTCTCTTCACACACTACCCTTACCTGAATCCTACCTAAATACAGGGTTACTAAGTGCTAAATTACAAGCAAATTGACACAGAATAAAGCCAACAAGATGGTTGATAAATTTCAACCTTATAGTCCAGACACAATCAATGACTACCATCAACCAAAAGACAAGGAAGCCCCCCTCCCCCAAAATGCCTTGGAGAGATAAGTGCAAACCCTAGCCGCAGCAGTTGAGCAGCTCACCTAGTGTAACTAGGAGTTGGAGCAATAGCTAAACCAGAGGAACAAATGATGTCCCGAAGATCACCATGATGGATGGGACAACAAATAACAAAATGGTAGTCACCTCCTGACAGGAAAGGGAAGATATGGAAGAAAGCAACATCCTCAGCAGGTAGGACAGGCAGGAAGACATTGACCACTTGTCAGAGCTGGAAAGCAATGCGATATGCATGACGTAGGACATGTAGATGATGAAAGAGAAGATGGACATGATGATGAATGCCATGAGGGGATGGGTATCCACTAACTTAGACGAGCTAGTTCAGCAAACTGACTCACCCTTCACAGTGCAAGCGGCTTATTTCCCCCTTACAACTAAGTTCCAGATGCCGTAGGTGGAAACATACGATGGATCACGAGACCTGCTCGATCATCTAAAATCATTCAAAACCCTTATGCACCTATAAGGGGTTTTTGATGAGATCATGTGCAGGGTATTCCCCACCATGCTCAAAGGACTGGCTGGAGTGTGGTTCAATAAGTTAGCCCCCAACATCATCTCTACCTTTAGGAATTGAACGGACACTTCGTCACTCGCTTCATTGGCAAGCCTATTAAACATCAAGCAATGGGAAGATGAAAGCTTGAGATCATACGTGACTTAATTTAACAAGGAGGTCCTTTTGATTGACGAGGCAGATGACAAAGTTTTGGTCACTGCATTCACCAACGGACTCCAATCGGGAGAATTCCTTTTTTCCATCTGCAAGAATGACCCAAAGCTAATGACAGAAATGTTGTACAAAGCTACTAAATATATGAACGCTGAGGACTCCATCATAGTCTGAGAGGGTAAAATGAAGAAAAGAGAAATTCAAGACAGCACCTATCAAGACAAAGGAAGAAAGTCTGCTTGGACAAATGATCAAGGGACGATAAGAGACTAAGAGCACTTCAGAGGACTATTAACTTTACCTAGCTAAACAATCCACTTGACCAAGTCTTCATGCAGATAAGGGACAACACGACATGGACTTGGCTGGACAAGCTAAAGGGCGATCCAAACAAAAGACCTAGGAACAAGTATTGCTGTTTCCATTGGGACCACGGGGCACAAGACTTCTAAATGCTATGACTTAAAGCAACAAATAGAAGCTCTCATCAAGGAAAGGAATCTACGACTATTCATTAAGGGCGAAGAGAACCCATGAAGGGACCTTAAACCCAACCAACGAACCGAGGGCTTCACTTGGGGACATAAGGGTAATCGTAGGAGGGAATACAATAGCTAGTTCCTTAAGGAAAGCAAGAAAGATGTATTTGTGGATGGTGTAAAACGTCTAGATTTCCGGTCAACTACCTAAAATGACTAAGGTTAACAACCCAATCATTAACTTGTCAATAGCCGACTTCAATACCAGATACACCTTAATGGACAATGGGAGCACAGTCGACATCCTTTACTATCCCACTTTCCAGCAAATGAGGATCGACAAGGAGTGGCTTCTACCCTTGGATACATTGCTAGTGGGATTAGGTGGTACCAAGGTTTTCCATGTTGGGACCATCATCCTACTGATAACCATTGGCACATACCCTCAACAACTCACTAAGGAGATCAGCTTCTTTGTTGTCAATTGCTTTTCCACCTACAATGCCATTATTAGGTGACCCACGCTTAACGCGTGGAGAGTAACCACGTCTATATACCACTTGCTAGTGAAGTTCCCGATGTAATACAGGATAGGACATGCACGCAGAGACCAAATGGCGGCTCGTGAATGCTACATACCCATGTTAGAAATAGACGACCACCTGTAGGTGTTGAACATCGAGGAACGACAAGTCACGGTAGAACCAACGAAAGACCTAGAAGAAATCTCCCTAGAGGACAACTGCCGAAGTCAAATTACCCATATTTGTACACAAGCTGGCCCTTTGATCTGCAAGGAGCTTACCTTCTTCTTGAAGAATAATCAGGACGCCTTTGCTTTGAGCCATAAGGATATGACGGGGATTAATCCAAGTGTCATGGGTCACAAGCTCAATCTGTCTTTATCCTTCCCTCCCATCCAACAAAAGAAAAGAGTCTTTGCCCAAGACAGAGACAAAGTAATAATGGAAGAGGTTCGCAAGCTGCTAGAAGAAAATTTCATCAGAGAGGTATATTATCCTGATTGGTTGGCCAATGTAGTGATGGTCAAAAAGGCGAATGGCAAGTGGGGGATGTGTGTGGACTTCACCAACCTAAATAGAGCCTACCCAAAGGACAGTCACCTACTCCCACGTATCGACCTCCTTGTTGACTCGACAGTTGGACATCTACTGAGCTTCATAGACACATTCTCCAACTACAATCAGATTAGGTTGGATGAAGTTAACTAAGAAAAGACTTTTTTCATCACGAGCTAGGGACTCTTTTGTTATAAGGTCATGTCATTCAGATTTGAAGATCGCAGGAGCGACGTATCAAATACTTGTGAATAGAATGTTCATCCAACAGAATGGATGGAATGCTGGTAAAGAGCAAGAAGGAGGATCGTCACCTGGACGACCTTCGAGACCTTCTGTCTCTACAACATGAAACTTAATCCCAGCAAATGTGTGTTTAGAGTATTGTCAAGAAATTTCATGGGCTTTATGGTGTCACAACGAGGCGTAGAGGCCAACCTTGATAAAATTCAGGCCATATTGGAGATGATGCCTCCAAAGAATATCAAAGAGGTGCAAAGTTTGAACGGAAGAGTTGTACCTCTTCATAACGCTGAAGAAAGCCTTTGAGTGGATAGATAATGCAAGAAGGCCTTCGAGGAACTAAAGGCATACCTTATGTCCCCACTGTTACTCTGTCTATCTAAACTTGGCAAGGAACTCTCCTTCTACTTGGCAGTGTCCCTAACTACCATTAGCTCAGCTTTCATTCAGGATGAGGCCTACGTGTAGTTACTCGTTTACTACACTAGCCAAGCACTTCGAGGGGCGGAAGAGAGATACCCTCCTATGGAAAAGTTAGCTTTCACTCTAATCATGGCCGCCTGTAAACTCAAGCTATGCTTCCAAGCCCTCACCATAGTGGTCTAGACAGACAAACCATCGCAAAAGGTAATGAACAATCTAGAGGCAATCGGATGACTAGGTTTATGGGCGATAAAGCTCGGTGAGCTTGACATACTATACCGCCCAAGGACTACGATCAAGGTCCAGTCCTTAGCCGACTTCGTCGCCGAATTCAAAACAAAAGAGGATGAAGATAGAGGACCGACACCTTGGATGATTTGGACGAACGGATTGTCCAACCAGCACATAGGAGGAATTGGGGTCTTCCTACATTCAACAGAGGTGGATTTGATAAAATGTGTAGTCCGTCTCCAGTTCCTAATGACCAATAACGAATTTGAGTGTGAAGCAGTCCTGACGGGTCTCGACTTGGCCAAAGCAACAGGGGCCTCGTCAGTGGTCATACATAGTGACTCTCAATTTATCGTTAGACATATCAACAGAGACTATAAGTGTAATACCCCAATTTTGATTTTATGATTATCACTGTACCTTGTCAATTTTAGTATAGAGTTGAGGTATTGTATGTGTGTGCATAGTAAGATGGGAGTAGACAATTTTGTGGTGCTACAAATAGGTGAGAAAATTAAAGTTTTAGTGCATACAATTTAGTGAGGCAATTAAAATAAATAAAAAGAAAAGAGAAAGATGTTCTGTGGGCCTCTTGGAGACTAAAGAGATAAGCCTAAGTGGATTTAAACTCCAGCCCACTACCCCACCAAGCCCACATTTCTGATGTGTTAAAATATAAGTTGGAGGAAAAGATAATTAGGGTTTGGGTTAAGAAGGGTTTCATCACTAAGGAGGCTAGAAGGTGTATTTTTCCTTGGAGTTAATTGAAGAGGCAACTGATTGTTCAAGGTATGATTTCTCATCGTTAGAACAAGAATTAAGGAATTAGAATTTTATCATAGAAAACTTTAGTGATGTGTAGATTGTTGAATTGGTAATTTCTTAGACTACGATTTTACAGTGTTGCAATAATTCTGAAAATTTTGGTTGCCACTGTTCGGACCCTAGAGCAAAAGCCGAAATTCTCAAATTCATGTATAGGCTAGCGTCACTTTAGTAGGATAGGAACTTTTGGCTGCTGATTCTTATACTGTATCATTAATTCTAAATTGTTGGACAATTGCAGCCGACCCCACCAATGTGCCACTAGTTCTCTCTTACTTTTTGTCAAGGTCCAGGTTACCTGATTGTGTATTGATAGCTTCAATTACTAGGTGTTGACTATCTCCTACACAAGGAACCATTTAAGGGTTTCAAGTGACACGGCTACAATTTATTTATAAAGGATAAGGACAAATGTGATACTTTCATGCCAAAAATTCTCATATTAAATCTATAGGGTCAATGAATGGAAATCGATGAGCAATATCATTATCATATTGGTTTTGGCCACCGTTTGCATTGGGGATTATTTATTAAATTCTAAAGTGTTAGCTATTGCATCCCTCTTGGTAAAATAAGTTTCGATTAATGCAAGGATGTATTATTAATTAGAATACCATTGATTAGAAAAACGTTAATTTAGTGCTGAAAGTGTTATTAGTTTAGCAAAGTATAATCCTAGTGAGTCCAGTTGTATAGTTCTATAAGCTTTATATTTTGTAGAAGATATTAAGTATATTTTCCATGATTGATTATAGGTTCTATTTAAGAGTATTCTAAGACTATTTGGAGGATGTTTCAGCTGGACTTTCAGAGGGATTCAAGTGCTGTAAGTAATTATGCATTATATGCACAAGTTTTGTCCATTAGGTTCTTAGAAGTTAAAAGTTTTCAAAAGTTTTGTATTTCAAACTTATATTTCGAAAGTTTATCGAAAGCATTATTTTTACATCATTGAAAGAAAAACTCCGACTTTTAGACAATGTTTTAAAGAGAAACTTCGAATTTTAAATAACGTTTTGAATGTATAAATCTCATTTAAAAGATGATTTCTAAACTAAACCATTTTCCGAAAATAATTGAGTTCAATGTAAGTTTTCTAAAAAAGTTCTGGTTCTTTAAATTGGTTAAACCAAGTGATTTCAAAGTCATATTCCTATTCTCCAAATGGTATTTGAAATGTTTCTTTTTAGCAAATCAAATTTTCAGATTTACTCAAGAATTGTAATATATTTATATAAACTTCTCAGTTTCTATTCGTTTCCCATGAGAGTTAAGCATCCTTTGATTTAGGTTCAATTCGATATTGTGATATTCCCTATGCTTGTATATTTGGAATGATTGTTAATATTAAGAAAATTATTCTATTTTGTATATATTTTGTTTTGTGATATGTGACTCAGAATGAAAGTTTTTAGAATTGATCAGATATATCAAATTTATGTGTAAATCCGCTCACAGGATTGTATGTGAGAATATGTGATGTGTATATGTGACACTATGCTCTGATCAATTTTATGTATGTGATTTCTAATGATTTTAAGATGTGATTACATATGTATTAAGTGATTCATTATATGTTTTGGAATAATTATTTTTGATATCATTAAATGAGTTTGTGAAAAATCAAAATACTCGTGCGTTGCTTGACTCTGTTCTGTTGTGTATTCTGTATAATTACTTACTAGATGTGGCTCACCCCATCAATTATTATTTTTCAGATTGAAGTGTAGTTGGGAATATAGGACCTTCTGATCACTTTGTAAGGTGCAAGGTTGAGCGTGGAAGTTGTAGGCGAATTCTATATTACTTGAAGACTTATAGAATTTTAGTTATCCTTATTTTGTAATTCATGATTTATATTTTGGAGATTATTTCCAATTTGTGGAGTTTATAATTTTGTAAGAGATTATTTATTAAGAGCATTTTTTCTTTGGAGTTTTAAATTATTTTGGATTAATTTTACTTTTAGTTGTGCAAGATTAGCACGTTAGTCATGCATCTAAATTCATGTTTCATGGATTTGGGTCGTGACAATAAGGCCAAAGGGGAATGGATGAAAGTATACCTAAGCATGGTGAAAGAAAGGGTAAGTTAGAAATTCTTGGCTAGATTTGTGCAGATTTTGAGAAAAGAGAATGAGCAAGCTGATCGTCTAGCCAAAGTAGTGTCCGTAGAGAAATCCATGAGGGAGTATGTGGAAACCATTCGAATAGGATACTACTAGCCCACCATGCAGAAGGACACATATTCTATGTAGAGGCATGTGACAAATGCCAACACTTCAGCAACACCATACGGCAACCGTCAGAATAGCTCACCCCAATGAACGCACCCTGGCCATTTGCTTAATGGGGGCTCAACATAATGGGACCCTTCCCCATGGTAATATGGCAGCTCAAGTTCTTTTTTGTAGGAATTGACTACTTCACTAAATGGGTCGAAGTAGAGCCCTTGTCCACTATCACTGAGAAAAACGTCTGACACTTTGTCTAGAAAAGCATCATTTGTTGCTTCAGAATCCCTAGTATCTTCATCTCTGATAATGGAAAGCAATTTAACAACGACACATTCAGGGACTTCTGCCAACAATTGGGAATCAAAAACCATTACTCATCACCCGCCTACCTAGAGGCCAATGGTCAAGTTGAGGTTACAAACAGATCCTTGTTCAAGATAATCAAGACTTAGCTTAAGGGGGCAAAGGGGATATGGCCGAATGAATTACCAAGCATGTTATGGGCATACTAGATGATGGCTCATTCGCATATAGGCAAGACACCCTTTTGCCTTGCATTTGGGAATGAAGTTGTCATTCCAGCAGAGGTTGGATTAACTAGCTATAGGGTAGCCCATCATGACAAAGGAAGGAATGAAGAAGGAATATGCCTATAGTTGGACCTTCTAGATGAAGTTAAGGCAACGGCTGAAGAACAGATCATGTGTTACCAAGATCTAGGGTTGTAAACAAGCCGAACTTTGTCAAGTAGTGAATGTTCAAGCTCGGCTCGACAACAAAAGAAGAATGTTCAAGCTTGGCTTGAGCTTGATACAAGCCTACAAATAATGTTCAAGCTTGAGCTTGTTGTAAAGTATAAAAGCTTGAGCTCGGCTTGGCTTGGCTTGGTTCTTTAGTCAAGCCAAGCTCGAGCTCTATATCAAGCCCAAACTCAATCTCAATATCATGTTTTTGAGCTTGAGATCCAACACAAATATATTATCAGGCCTATATCAAGTTTATTATCTACCCTTTTTTTTTTTTGGATAAGTGGTCTTAACTTATAATTTATTAAAATCATAGAAGGATATGAGTTTACTTGTCAAGCTCATATCAATTTCATTACAAAACTCATAAATAAGCTTAGGCTCAACTTCTTTTGTTACTTTTGTATCGAGCCTTGGTGTTCACGAGCTTGTTCATGAACAATATTTTTTACTTGGGCTCAGCTCGTTTATTAAACAAGCCTAAAACTAAAGCTTAAGTTTAACTTGTTTATAAACAAACAAATATGAATGAGCTTTCTATCAAACCAAGATCGAGCTGTTTATGAACGGCTTGGTTCATTTACATCCCTACTAGGATCTTATGGCTAAGCATTACAACAACAAAGTTAGGCCTTGACATCTTAAGATTGGGGACCTCGTCCTGAGGAAAGTAACGACAGCTACCAAAGACCCCACACAGGGCAAGTTAGGTACCAATTAGGAAGGACCTTACAAGATTGTGGATTGCCATAGGAAAGGCACCTACCACTTAGAGACGCACGATGGACAAAGAATGCACTACCCTTGGAACGTCGAGCACCTAAGGAAATACTACTAATAGTACCACCAGGAGCTACAAACTATCTTACTGCTTTTCTTTTTTTTCTTTTTTCTTTTTTTTTTTTAATTTTTTTAATTTTGTTATTTTTTAATGTTTCTAGATTCTTAAGGCTTGACAGACAAGATTATCGACATTCTCAAGAAATTATGTGCCTACAAGCAATGAAGACTTCAGAAGAAGTTATCATAAATCTTGCTTGGAGGTGGACAAATGGTTAAAGACACCGACAGATGCCTAGCCTCTTAACCTTAAGTCCTACCTATAGGATGGATGGATCATTAAGGACACTAACGGGTGCCTGGTCCAAAAAATACTAAGTCCTACCTACAGGTTAGACGAATCACCAAGGACATCGACGGGTACCTGGTCTAAAAAATAGTAAGTCCTACCTATAGGATGGAAGAATCACCAAGGACACTGACAGGTGCCTAGGTTCAAAAAATCCTAAGTCCTACCTATGGGATGGATGGGTCACCAAGGACACCAATGGGTGACTAGTAAAAAAAAAAAAAGTCTAAGTCCTGCCTATGGATGGACAGATCACTGAGGACACTGATGAGTGTCCATTCCTTAAATCTCCTAAATCCTACCTACAGAATGGACCGACTGTAAGGACATCAATGGGAGCCTAGTCCTACTGTCCTAACACGAGCCTAACCCAAAAACAAACGGGCACTTAAAAGCACGGTGAAAATATCCTAAATACACTTAAGAAATCCTGCACAAAAATGACGACGGTAGTAAAAGCATTTGTGTAACTGTATTAGAAAAGAAAATCGACAATTGTTCTAAATAAAAACTTAAAGAAAAGTGTCACATGTGCCAAAACAGTGCACCCAAATTGTTCTTGAATTATAATAAAAATTTCAAAAAAGAAAGGGAGAAATTAACATTAGGCTTTCAAGCGATGGAGGCAGGCTCAACTCTGTCTTCCGTCGGGCCTTTGTGTTGTGACAGATCGTTACCTTGGGTCATCTGGGAGCTATGGCCTTTTCAGACATATCCTCGTCTCCATCCTCAATGTCAACAACCTCATCGTCCCTTCTAGGGGTCATTGGGATCATAGTATTGATCTGGATGGAGGAGAATTCCACGTCTGGGAAAAGAACGACGGCTTACTTCTTGAAATCTTTAAAGCCTTCGCTGTATTGAGACCCTAACAAGTCGAAGAACGACTGCAAGTCCTTGAACTCCTTAACAACATTAGCTTTGGCTTTGTCCACACTCTCTCGAAGGGAAGCCACCTTAGTCGTCAGGATAGAATAGGCCTTTGTCAGCTCCTCAATTCGACGGGAAGCACTATCAAGCTTTTTCACTTGAACCATCAAGGCAGTGACTTCTCTTTTGAGGGTGCACACCCCCCCCCTGTACTTCTTTAGCTAATCTGCCTCCTTCTCTAGAAGGCTCCTTAGGCACTTAACAACGGCCTCCTTGGCAACACACCTAATCTGGAGTGCTCACATCCTCACCGAAGCTTGACAAAGACAGACTGTCAATATACTTGCACTACGTGACAAAGTTAAAACTAGAATTTAAAATAACTCACCCTCATCAAATCAAAGAAGCTAAAATCCCTCAAGGACTCCGTCTCGTGCTTAGAACACTCGTTAAGTCCACATCCTTGACGATAGAATGAGCCGTCTAGATTGCGTGCTACTTATCCTTTACCAGAATGGGGACCTATTGACGAATTGGTTCATTGAGGATAGGGTTGCAAGCCATCATCAAACCCTTGCCCACACCATGACGGGGAGGGTTAGGAGTGCCTTGAGAACCCACTGAATCTGAAGCGATGAGATGGCTGCCAATCTTCTTCAATGGACGCCCCCCATCGTGTTGATTCTTCCTCTTTTGGTTTGTTTTAGCCGTGGAGGTGGACAAACTACTAGCTTTAAATTAAAGGGCTGCAACTTTTTTCACCACCAAAGCCCTTTTCGTCCCTAACTTCATCTCTGAAACACCAATTATGGGAATGAGACAAGAAGGGACAGATTAAAATAAAGAAAGTGAAGACCAATAGGAATGGACAGAAGTACTTACATCGACGGGATTGAGCGTCCAACCTTCTCGCTTCGTCCATCGGCATGGGTCCACCATAATATGTGTAGAGAGTGTCAAGTGAACCAACTTTTTCCCGTTCCTTTCTACTAAAGAAATCTGTAGGGTCCGTCCTAGAAAATCCCTCTGCTCTTCGCTAATCACCATATGCTCTTAGGCTGATGGGCAAAAAACAAAGGAAAGATGCAAGAGTTAGCAATGGAATAGCAAGAATTTAAAGAAAGGAAAAAAAAAAGGTGAGAGGCGACGGAAAGAGCCCCCACAGATGGCTAATTTTGTAGCAAATGACTCACCAGACATGTCTAAAACTCCCCAAGTATTATGAAACTCAACTACATTCACCCATTCCTCAAGTCTGCACACCCAGTCCACCCCTTGGACAAAGAAGTATCTGCCCTTCCAATCGTGGTTGGAGTCGAGCACGTCCATCACCAATTTTTGTGTCGGCTTGCACATCACAAAGTTATAAAAACCGTTCGACAATGCTATTTGTTGAGGTTTGTAGCAGTAGAAGAACTCATTCAGAGTTAGCTGACTATGACCCCTATTCATCTGCCCCCATAACACCTCGGCATCGATGAAAATCCTCCAAGCATTGGGGTAGATTTGGTAGAGGGACATACTGAGGTAATCTACCAACCAATAGTGCAGCTTAGTTGGGGTAGCCCCAACCTTGCGATGAAGACAAACTCATAAAAGCCAACATTCACCGTTCGGCTTGAGTAGCACTTCTTGTTCTTACCCGGCAGCCTTAAAGGTATATGGCTTAGTATTTGAAAATGTACGTGGAGTTTATTGAACACCTTCTCTGACATTTTTAGGAGAAAATTGTTCACCGACCAAATCTTGGGAAGAATGAAGGGCTTGAAATCATCACCTTATGACTTAGAGCTCTCTCCTTCCCTTTCGCCGTCTCCTTCCTCTTTGTCTCCTTCTTCTCCATCTCCCTCATCTTCATCCACCTCTTCCTCATCTACTTCTTTTCCCTCTTTTTCTACTTCCTATTCCTCTCCCTTTACCTCTTTTTTGTCTCCCTCTATCTCTTCTTCTAAAAACTGAGCCGTCGGCTCCCTTTCTTGAAAGCCCATCTAATCTCTTGTCATAGGGTTACTGCCTGACGGACAGATGTTTTCGTCATCTAGACGAATCAATGGGACATGACCGCTTGTTGCTTTAGTAAGCGGTCACTCACACGCAAGCTAAATACTAGACCGACGACGGAGGAAGAAGGAAATAAGGTAAAGTAAAACACATACTAAGAGGGAATGAGAGGTTACCTTATGAGTCGATGATAGAAAAATGTCCTCAATAAAGCAATGGAAAGCAAGGACGAATAATAGGGGACGGACGGGTAAAGCGAAAGGTAGAGCTCTAAGTAAGTTTTGAAGCAAAAAAAAAAAAAAAAGAGTAAAATCTAGGAGGGCATGGGCATATTTATAGAACGAAGGAGCACAAAGAAAAAGGCAATGCCACACTTCCTATCAACTAGTCAAAAGATGGCACATGTCATTCCATGAAACGCAATGACCTTTTTACCCCTCATTTATGACATAGATCACCGAGACAAAAACATTAATGATAGGGAATATTTTCTGCATACTCCGTAGCCCTTCAGCTACCCCGACGGATCATGGAGTAAGGGATAGCTAATAAGGTTATTTTCATCATACGAGAGTTTCATTTTTTCATCCATCCTTTGGGGTCCGTCAGGCACAAATACCCTGACCGAAAGTTCCCCCTCCCCATTTGGCAAAATGCTCACAATAACTGACGGTCCTGATCCTTATCATCCGACGGATGAGTCATGAAACCTACCAACTACAGACCCGTCAGGCTTTAAGCTTTGTTAGAACTCTTAAAATTCGGACGGATCAATACGCCACTCTCCTTGAAGACCTATCAAGTAACTCTCGCATGTGCTTGACAAACGATTCATGCCTTATCCTTTGTATACCAACGAATGAATGACCATACCAATGGATGAGCATGCTGGGCCCCATAATCCTCTACGTATTCTCCATGTGTGTGTCCCTACATGGAAATAACTTGCGCATCATGTCCAAAAACCCTACTACACGTTCATATCTCCCCTATATGGAAAGAGAACCGTAAGATCTTGGAGCCTTAACTCCAAATCTTCTCTACAAGTAAAGACTCCTACCTTCAAAGGATCTAGGTTTGCTTTTCACCACTATATAAGCATCAGACATCCTCTTCTCTAAGGTACACAGAAAATCCCTAGCTCTCTCACTATAGAGTTCTTAGAGATCTTCCATTCACTGACTTAACTTTTGGAGGGTCTTTGACCGACATCCCACCATTGCTCTCTGTTGGCTCTTGGTTTCTTGTTCTTCAAGTACCCATTGGAGCGATTGAGGACAATCAAGTCATTAACGATTTTTGTGCATCATCAGTGATAAAAGGCAATGATATCTAATAATAATTTCAATTCTTGGGCAAATTAATTATCAATTTTTTTTTTTTGGGAAATTGAATCAATAGATTTCTTACATTCCATTTGTTGGTGGTCAACTATATTTTAATTTGTTGGAAATAAATGTATTGTAAGGCTCCACTAATATTTGATTAAAATTTTCACACTTATATAATCAAGTCACAGAATATAAAATGCAGTTGGTTGCAGTCGGGTAAGGCACAACCCAGTTGAGTCTGGCCAGCTTTGATTTCCCAGTTCCCCACTCACACAGTTTATGGTAACATGGGTTTATTTTTTTATTTTAATATTCAATCCCATAAAAATAAACATTTTCAACGCGGAAAGAGATGCGTGGAAATCGCTGATAGTTATTTATTTTTTATGTGAAACAATTATTGATTGTTATTCACACTATATTGGACAATTGAAAAGTCAAATTCCGTCTTCTGAGTCCAACTTATCCACCGAAATCTAATTTTGGATTTTCCTCCCATTGTTTTTCATTCAATTTTCAAGTGTTTTCCATTGAATGCTTAAAGCCAAGAATTTGGAATTTGGAATTTACAGCACTGTAGATGAAAGCTATCATTATTTACTGTAATCTAGTTTGGGTGGCAATTCATGCAAGGTACATACTGCCATTTGATTGAGAAATTTATGAAGAAGTATGAAACCATGTATTAAAAAATGTATGTCATACGTACAATGCTAATATCGTTTATATAAGAATTTTAATTCCATACAAATTTAGCACAACAATTTAACATATGAATATCTATTTTATTATGATAATTTCTTAGAATTTGTTTGCTAAATGCAATATCCAATCAGTAAAAAAATTCTAAGAATGATTTCAAATATCATCTTCCAACGATAAGTTTTGCTAATATATTGTCACAATATTTGATTTTTCACTGTTGGAAAATTTAGACCCCGGTTGATAGAATTAACAAGTTTTAAACCCGAGTTGTTAATTAGATTTATTACGAATAAAACTTGTTAAAATAAAAAAATATCAATATCTTGTCAAAATCATACAGTGGAAATAATAAATAAGACAAGATATGATGATCCAGGAAAACCAATGAAACCAACCAGTTTTACAGTAAAAAACCTGGGGGAAAAACCTTCCTGAAAAACAATTCACTATAGTAAAGAGAAATTTCAAATCTAGTACAAAACCTTTGTCCCTAGACTCTATAATCCCCGTAGATGAACTCACAGCAAGAACCTTCTACTGCTTCAGAACCTCTGAACTCTTCTATATATGAACGCCACCCTTTGATGATGCATAGATCCCAATACGTGATTAACTACTTTGCATAAATCCTAGTACGTGATTCACTCACTCACCAACTAGAAGAAGATGTTGGCTGCAAAGTTCTTGACTTCATCAACAATGAAGATCAAGAAACACTTGGTTACAAAACCCTAAGGCGCAAAGACGCAGTAGCTTCTTTTAAAGAGAATAAGGCATCGGTCACCTTTTGCATATGTTCTTCTTGTATTCTCTTATGAAACAGCCTCTAAAATAAGCTTTATATAGGTTTAAGGTTGTGAGAAAAGAAACCCTACACTAATACATAAGCTTGGCCCAAAAATCAGATTTGAAAATTTTGATTTCCCATAACCTCGATCGATCAGGAGGTGTCGAGTTTTAAACCTCGATAGATAGCTAGGTGTCGAGGAGGTGTCGAGGGGGCAGGAGCTTTCTCGATCGATCCACTAGCTGTCGAAAAGGTGTCGAGATTGCGATAACAATCAATAAAAGAGCTCGATAGATAGCCAGCTATCGAGAGGTGTCAAGTAGCTGTCCAGTTATCTGTCCGCAGGCATCGAGCTATCTGTCAAGTTTTATTGAACACCTTTTCTTCACTTGTTTTTTGGTCCAATCTTCATAGCTTTAATACTAGACTTGAACAACATGTTTCTTGAAGTATTAAACACATCCTAGATCTACCCAATTACAAGTAAAGTGCGTTTTGTCAAAGGATCAGCCAACTACATAAAAGAATGACAATGTTCTTAACAAGTGAACCACATATGTCCTAACATTCACAATAAATGATACCATGTGTAATTGAAGCTTTTCATCAAATACCTACAACAATCCACAACAAAGATTTTTATTTACACTTCTTTATTATCTTACATTTTATGCATGTAATTATATATTGTGTTTAGTGTATTTAGTTTTTTTTTTTTTTTTCCCCTAAAAGAAGCTAATTTAGTTTTTAATAAACACCCTTTTAAGCAAGAAAATAAATAAATATATAAAAGAAAAGAAAAGAAAACAAGAATAAGACAACAAAAGACATGTGTCATCGAATTATACAAAATATAATTTAGAAGATTAAAACCTACTAAACTAGTGTTCTCTAGGTAACAAATAGTTCACCGTATATTACCATTCCAAATTTCCAAGTATGACTACCACATAAAACTCAAAAAAGGTGAAGGAAATTTTTGGGATATTAAAATTTAGTGGGAGTAGTTTAGACATTCCACAATGAAATCATAAGATTCCATTAGGGTTTAAGTAAGAGAGTAATAATATGGGATATTTGCTTGTTTCCAAAATATAAAGGAAGAAATTGCTCTGTTCTAAAGTTCATGGGAAAAATTGTGAACTAACTCAAAACATAAATGGGAAAAGTGGTTTTTTTTTTTAGTAAAACTATGTCAGTTTGTTAAAAAAAAAAAAACCAAAAAAAAAAAAAAAATGTGGCTCTTGTTTGTGATGAGTAAGATTAAGTTATCTCTTAAAACTTAACACTCATATCACTCTTTTTGACGACTAGAAATAGAAAATCCTAAGAGAAAGGCATAAATAACCATCTCACCACTGTTGCCCGCCAATCATAATATGACACCTGTATGCTTCGGCATAGTAAAAGTGCAGTGTCAAAGACATTCTATGCTTCGGCATAACAAAAGTGCAATGTCAAATGCTTAACATCTTGGGTATTTCTTTTCTCTCTTTTATATGCCCATGTATGATATGCTAAAATAAAAGAAAACATGTAAAGAAAATAAAAAACAAAAAGATTAAAAATGCTTTAAATATGGTTGCAAGCGTGTATTCTAGGAGATGTAGGAGTTATAGGATGTACCTCGAAGGTGATAATTCCCATCAAACAGTTATGATTGTGTGTGAGTTAAAGATATTTTCTCATATCTCAGATCGTCATAACATGTATACACATGCAATCTTGTGATATTTTTCACACACAACACGCAATATTCTTTGCTACTTTTGATACATGTGCAGGTACAATGTGATTTGGCCATCACAAAAGTTTTACATGTGCTAATGTATGCTCACTAAACTGTCATAACTTATTTTTGAAAAATAAAATTGGTTAGACTTGTTTAGTGTGTGTGTATGTTTTGGAGGATTCATGTGCTTAAATTTTTGTTGAGAGATGTTTTTGAGAGCTTTATATATTGAGTGGATCTTTGGTTGAGATGTGTGTTGGATTGCATTCATGTCTGTGTTTTTCTCTTCTCGAAAAACTGCTTTTTACTGCTGGCTCGACACCTCCTCGACACTTCCTCGATACCTGGTCATCTGTCGTGCTTCTCAAGCCGTTTCTTATCGCAATCTCGACACCTCTTCGACACCTGATGGATCGATCGAGAAAGTTTCTGTCCCCTCAATAGATTATCGACACCTAATGGATCGATCGAGATTCACTGGTTGTGTTTGTGTCTTCTGTCTCGACACCTGTGCGATCAATCGAGCATCTCTTATCTGAAATTCATCTTGCATCTCGATACCTCTCGATACCTTCAGCTGTCAATGGCAATTTCCTCGATACCTTCCTCGACAGCTTCCTCGATACCTCTCGACACCTCAGCTGTCGAGATTTACTGAGGTGCCTATTTAAGGATCTGTCACGATTTTCTTCATTTCTCACTCGATCTCTCTCGATCTCTCCGTGGCTTTTCATCTCCTTTTCACACTTCTCTCACTCAAATCTTCCAACCCACTTGGATCTTGATCATTCCTTGCTTAAATCACTTGGTAAGATCACTTTTCCCTTCCTTTTTCATGCATTGCATGTTTTAAAACCTAGGTTTTGGGATTTTTTTGAAATTTTTGGGGTTTTTCAAAATTGATGAGTGTTTCTTGAAATTTTGGGTTAGGTTTTCACTTAAATGCTTTTAAAATGTCATACATTGCATTTCATGTGCATTATAAGGATATTTACATGCATTTAGATGTGTGCTATATGCTGTGTGCTGATAGGATTGGATTGGGCTGAGCCCATGATGAAATTTTTGCTTATCATGCCACATGCTCGTGCATTCTCATGCATACGTACTTGTTGTTCAATATTGTTAGGTTCTAAAGTCTTAGGAGTTTTTGTATTTAGAACTCTAATTTGTAATGTTGGCAAACTATGATCAAAACAGTGTATTTAGTCTTGTTTAGAATTGCTCAAAGTTGGTTTAATATTGTAAAGTTGGAATCGAGTGGCTGCAGAAGTACTTGGGACTTTCGGCCTGGCTCGATCGATCGAAGAATAGACTCGATCGATCGAAAATCGCACAGGTTGAATATTCTGCAGATTTTCCAACTCAGCCCTACTTCATTAAACGTTTAGGGTTTTGTGTTTTTACCCTAAGTATAAAAACTAAACCCTAGCCACGTTTTTTAGGGTTGTCCATATTGCTTTGTTGCTCATACATTGCTGTTTTGTGTGAATCTCGTGTAAGATCTTTGAGGAGACTTCCTTTACACAAAACTTAGGGTTTTCAAGGTAGAGATGATTTCAACATCTTGAAGATCATTATAGTTGCAACCATTGGAACTTAAAAAGAAAAGCAAGCAGGGAGCTTGTAGCTGATTGAAGAATTCAAGAAAGAAGTAGTCCGTGGATTCGAAGCCTGCGCGTGGTCGTGTCAGGAAGTTTTACTGGTGGGTAGCATTAGGAAGTCGAGCGGGGAGCTTGTAGTCCTTCTGTAAGAACTTCAATTCTTTCATAGTGAATTCTGTTATGCCTTGAGGATCGGTGGGTCAAATCCTCCCCAGGTTTTTACCGAGTGGTTTCCTGGGTGATCATATCTTGTGTTATTTATTATTCCGCTGCTTTATATCTTGATATGATTATTTGATTGCTTTAACCTAGAATTGCATAATTTGACTAAGTAACAACTTGGCTAATTAATCTAGGCTA